>NW_025228630.1:2250-11379 GCF_018294505.1 Triticum aestivum | reverse complement strand
ACTCGAGGTCATTCTGAAGAGTCTCCCCGGGCCAGAGCGTCGAGTCGATGCGAGATGTGGCGACCTTCAGCCTTGCAAGATAGTCCACGACAGCTGCAACACGGGACTCCAGTCGGAAAACATTCATGGCAGCTTCGTCGTCCATCGGAGAATTGACGGGGTCAAGGTTTGGTTCCAGCCGGCTAGTTTATTCTTCAAAGTTTTGACAAAATTCTGCAAGGATGATCACCGAGTCAAGGCAATGGTCGGATGGAAAAACCACGGTTGGAAATGATCGCCGAGCATAGAGATTTACCTTCAAGCATAAGAAACAGCTTCTTGGCAAGACCATTCAGGAAGGCCTCCAGATCTTTTTTCTTCCCAAGAGCAGCTTTCAGATTGGCATTTTCTTGCTCAAGCTTGGCGACTGAAGCTAACTTCTTGTCAACAAGCTTGATCTTCTCAGCTAGTTCAAGGTCCTTCTTCCGTTCGGCCTCCCTCACCTTACCTGCAAGTTACAGCAAGATCAGATTTTGAAACAAATAAAGGGAAAAAGCAGTCGTCAAGGTCTCACCAAACATACCTTCGGTCTCCTCCTTTGCCTTAGTCAGATTCTCCTGAACCAGCTTCAAATCCAGCTCGAGCTGAATGTGCTTGTTTTCCAGCTCAGAGTAGCGAGCCACAAGATCACATGAGTTCTGCGAAGAACCAATCGACTAAAATGTCAAATATAATTCACTTCCGATTGAAAAAGGAAAAATCACGCGTTTCTAAGACTACAGCCGAATACGAGCATTCGACCGTAGTCTCGGGGACTACACCCAGTGGGTGCACTCAGCGTGCCCCCACTAATCGACCAATCGAAGACAGAGTCGACCAGTCGACCGGTTTGTGAAACCCAGTCGCCTTAGTCGAATGACGGAGAGACTGAAATTATAAAGCCTAAGGCCGACTGCCAGCAGTCGACCTTAGCCTTGGGGACTACACCCACTGGGTGCACTCAGCGTGCCCCCACTAATCCTATTTGAAGACAGAGTCGACCAGTCGACCTCAAAAAAAAACAAGATGTATTCTGTAAGACTGTAACCGACTGCCAGCAGTCGACCACAGTCTCGGGGAATACACCCAGTGGGTGCACTCAGCGTGCCCCCACTAATCCTGTTTGCGAAATCCATTCGCCGTAGTCGAATGACGGAGAGACTGAAATTATAAAGCCTAAGGCCGACTGCCAGCAGTCGACCTTAGCCTTGGGGACTACACCCAGCGGGTGCACTTAGCGTGCCCCCGCTAACACGGAGTTTAAATCAACACACCCAATGGGTGACTACTATAAATTCTAGAAAGAAAAGTTTTTTGATAGCATATCCTAACAGAACAAGTGGTGGTCGACTGACCTGAACATTCCTTTGAAGGGCGGAACTGGCGTCATAAGCTGCCTGGCTCGCATCCCGGATGGTCTTCAACTGCTCCATCATGATTCCTGCCTGGCGTATCGCCTCCTTCACGGCGCCAGCCTAGTCCTCTGGGACGTGGTGCGTCGTGAAGAGGGAGGGCTGCGGAGCACTCGTCAGCGGATCTGCGAAGGACACAGTGTGTAGAGTGGTGTTCTCCTCCTCCGCGACCAGAGTCTCAGGCACCGTCACATCCTGGGGCACCCTGCTGGCAGACGCTTTCCTTCTCATTTTGTGCTTTAGTGGTTCCTCGTCTTCATCGTCATCAGGGAGAGTGATAACAACATTGGATGGAGCTACAGAAAAGAATCAGAATTAGAGATCATGAGTCAGTCGACTAGAAACAGTGTTAAGAGTATAATACCAGGTTTTGAGGTTGCTGCGTCCTCCATCGCATGGTCGTCAGCCCGGGCTGAGGTCTCAGAAGTAGCAGCACTGCAACTCCAAAGAGTCAGTCGACTAACTCCAGCGCCAACCAGAGATAAAGTTCACACAAAACAAGAAGACGTAAGCAATATGATTACCCTGATATGGTGGGGATGGACACCTTCATCTTCGGCAGGTGCTTGGTCGGCTTCGACGGGGCCGCCCTGGGCTGCTTCGGCGCCTTTTCAGTCGGCGCCGGAGAGGTGGTCCGGGGGCGCTTGGTCGACTGAGTAACAGTCGCGACCCCCTCGCCGCGTTCAGTCGCAGGGTCATGAACAAGTTTCGACCGCCTTTCCGAGCGCGGTGGTGCGACCTCCTCCTCCTCCTCCTCTTCGCCGTCCTCATCGTCATCATCATCATCGTCATCGTCATCATCATCGGCCTCGGCGGCGTCCGAGTCCCACTCCTCCTCCTGACTCTCGCCCCCGCTCGCTTCTCCCTCCTCAGTCGGAGCCTGCGCTCCGTTGGGCATTGAGTACAGTTCAGTGAGGGCCTGATGGACAACAAGACAAAGATCAGTCGACCGATCGACAGAGAAAACAGAAATAAATACGACAAAAATACAATGGGAAGTGGAGCAGACATACCTTGTTTGGGTCACCGTGGCAGTCGAGTGGAGGAATCCTTCTGGCTCCGCGAGGGTTATCCTTGTTCCCAGTAACAGCGGCCATCCACCTTTCCAGAGTGGCATCATCGACTGTTTCTGGGTTAACCCGAGTCACGTCCTCAGTCCGACAGTACAACCACATGCAGTGGCTCCGGAACTGAAGAGGCTGGATTCGGCGCCTAAGGAAAACTTCCAGGAGATCCATGCCCGTCACTCCCTCCCGAACCAACTGAACTACGCGCTCCATCAACATCTTCACGTCAGCTTTCTCCTCCGGAATCAGCTTCAGGGAGGAGGGCTTGTTCACTCGGTCCATGGTAAATGGAGGGAGCCCACTCGACTGCCCCGGTGTCGACTCGTCCTGGCAGTAGAACCAGGTCGACTGCCAGCCTCTGACTGACTCGGGAAATGTCATAGCTGGGAAGGTGCTCTTGTTTCTCACCTGGATCCCCAGACCTCCACACATTTGGACCACTCGGGTTCTTTCGTCGCCTGGACTCGCCTTCTTCACAGTTTGAGAGCGACATGTGAATATGTGCTTGAACAAGCCCTAGTGCGGTCGACAGCCCAGAAAACTCTCGCACATGGACACAAACGCGGCAAGATAGGCGATAGAATTCGGGGTGAAGTGGTGGAGTTGCGCTCCAAAATAGATCAAGAAACCACGGAAGAAAACGCTCGGCGGCAAAGAGAATCCGCGGTCGACATGGGTAGCCAGAAGCACGTACTCACCCTCTTCCGGCTGGGGCTGCCATTCTTTCCCTGGAAGCCTCGCAGCTTCATGGGGGATCAGGCCCTCGTTGGCCATGTCGAGGAGGTCCTTCTCTGTGATGGTCGACTGGATCCAATCTCCCTGGACCCAGCCTTTCGGCAGGCGGGATCTGGACGAAGACCCACCGCGGCTGGTGGATCTCCCCTTCGCCTTCTCCGTCGCCGACGCCTTCTTCGCGCGCTCCAGCGCCGCCGTCTTCTCCTTGACCATGGCTTCCGGCGGGGCGCGTGAGGAGAAGTGGTGCGGGGGCAAGAGCGAGCGCGTTGGGCGGAGACGAAGGAGGCAGAGAGAGAGAATGCTGATGCACTGTTCAAAAAACCCTCGCCGGACGCATTTATAAGATCCCTTCCGAGTGGATGACAGGTGGACCCGGCAGATCTAATCATATCCTGGAACTGTTACACGGGCGAGATACGTGGCGAAGAAAGCGGCGTGAGAATCGAGGCGTCTATGTCCCGTCCCATCCGAACGCCGCAGTCCGCTCCGCTTCGCGCGTTTCCCCAAATTTCGCATCCCGCGGAATCCGCTAACGGCAGATCAGTCTGTCAGGCACGGGATTTCCTGCGATCCGTCGCTCGGAAATCGACGAAGCCCGAAAGATCACTCGATGAAAGAAAAGAATGGATCGAGTCGACTGAAGGCGAGTTGCTCACTATCAAAGAAGAGATTCTCTGGATTCAGGACAACGCACGACCAGTGTGCAAAGGTCAATCGGAAACAGCATCAACTCCTCCGTCACTCAAAGCCTCAATCCATTCGGGGGCTAATGATGGGGTCATGTACCTAGGGTAGGGTCACAGACCTGATCTAAGTACCCTGCCCAAGGACACCCTTAGAAGAGGTCACCTTCCAGTCGACCAACGAGGGATTCACTCGACTGACTTGAAGGACTCGACCACGAAGACTCACTCGACTACCAGGAGGTCAAAAGGCACTCTGCACTGCAACGGCCTATAGTTAAGTAGACTTTATGATAGTTAAGACACTTTATGTGGGACGTTACCAGTAACGCCCCGGACTAAATACACCTTAAACCCTTCATTACGTGGGCTGGCTGGGGTCCTGGCGCACTCTATATAAGCCACCCCCCTCCACAGGTAGAAGGGTTCGGCACCCTGTAACTCATATACATATAATCCACTCGACCGCCTTTGGGCTCCGAGACGTAGGGCTTTTACTTCTTCCGAGAAGGGCCTGAACTCGTACATCCCTTGTGTTTACAACCTCTCCATAGCTAGGACCTTGCCTCTCTATACCTACCCCCCACTCTACTGTCAGACTTAGAACCACGACACATGTGCTATAGGAACGATGGTATTTTTTCATAATTTTTGGTGATGGAGAAGTATCCGAAAAATTCCCTCCACGCGGATTGCCCTTCGCGCGTCTATGGCTGTGGCCGGCGGCCTCCGGGGGCTAGCATGCCGCCAAATCTTGCATAGGCAGCCCCTCACAAGTCTGGTAGTGTCGTGGTGGTTGCAAACGCCCGGCACGAGTGTCCGGGGTGTGCCCTCCCACACGGACGGTGCCGCCGCCGGCACCTGGAGGGGGGAAACGGACGCGTCGGGTCTACACGGAGGGGATCTTGCTGTGGGTCTGGCCCGGATGTTGCTCCAAAGTGTTCCTACGGGCTGACCTAACACAACCGGGTGGGGAGGTCCACTGGTCAAAGCCCGTCCGCGCAAAGTCAAAGGGCTAGATCCCGTGGTTAAACGCTACAGGTTTAGGCGGGACGGGGGCACTTGGGGGGTAGCAATGCCACCGGAGCCTCGCACCGGGCCCTCATACATGCGGGGTGGTGTGGTGGCATGTCCTAAGAGGCGGGACGCGTCTCCGGGGCGTGGCCCCCCCTCACGGACGGCGATGACACGGTAGTAGACGTTCTGCAGTAAAGATGCGGCGTCAATATTACTAAATACTCAGAGCGCAATAAAATCATGAGTTTTTTTGCACGACATGGGCACATGTGCTATAGGAACGATGGTATTTTTTCATAATTTTTGCTGATTGAGAAGTATCCGAAAAATTCCCTCTACGCGGATTGCCCTTCGCGCGTCTACGGCTGTGGCCGGCGGCCTCCGGGGGCTAGAATGCCGCCAAATCTTGCGTAGGCGGCCTCTCACAAGTCTGGAAGTGTGGTGGCGGTTGCAAACGCCCGGCACGCGTGTCCGGGGTGAGCCCCCCTCACGGACGGCGCCGCCGCCGGCACCTGGAGGGGGAAACGAACGCGTCGGGTCTACACGGAGGGGATCTTGCTGTGGGTCTGGCCCGGATGTTGCTCCAAAGTGTTCCTATGGGCTGACCTAACACAACCGGGTGGGGAGGTCCACTGTTCAAAGCCCGTCCGTGCAAAGTCAAAGGGCTAGATCCCGTGGTCAAACACTACAGGTTTTTAGGCGGGACGGGGGCACTGGGGGAGTAGCAATGCCACCGGAGCGTCGCACCAGGCCCTCATACATGCGGGGTGGTGTGGTGGCATGTGCGAAGAAGCGGTACGCGTCTCCGGGGCGTGCCCCCCCCCTCACGGACGGCGATGACACGGTAGTAGACGTTCTGCGGTAACGATGCAGCATCAATATTACTAAATACTCAGAGCGCGATAAAATTATGAGTTTTTTTGCAAGTCGTGGGCACATGTGCTATCGGAACGATGGTATTTTTTCATAACTTTTGCTGATGGAGAAGTATCCGAAAAATTCCCTCCACGCGGATTGCCCTTCGCGCGTCTATGGCTGTGGCCGGCGGCCTCCGGGGGCTAGCATGCCGCCAAATCTTGCGTAGGCGGCCCCTCACAAGTCTGGAAGTGTTGTGGCGGTTGCAAACGCGCGGCACGTGTGTCCGGGGTGTGCCCCCCTAACGGACGGCACAGCCGCCGGCACTTGGAGGGGGGAAACGGACGCGTCGGGTCTACACGGAGGGGATCTTGTTGTGGGTCTGGCCCGGATGTTGCTCCAAAGTGTTCCTACGGGCTGACCTAACACAGCCGGGTGGGGAGGTCCACTGGTCAAAGCCCGTCCGCGCAAAGTCAAAGGGCTAGATCCCGTGGTCAAACGCTATAGGTTTAGGCGGGACGGGGGCACTTGGGGGGTAGCAATGCCACCAGAGCGTCGCACCGGGCCCTCATACATGCGTGGTGGTGTGGTGGCATGTTCGAAGAGGCGGGACGCGTCTCCGGGGCGTGGCCCCCCCTCACGGACGGCGATGACATGGCAGTAGACGTTCTGAAGTAAAGATGCGGCGTCAATATTACTAAATACTCGGAGCGCGATAAAATCATGAGTTTTTTTTGCACGACGTGGGCACATGTACTATAGGAACAATGGTATTTTTTCATAATTTTTGCTGATGGAGAAGTATCCAAAAAATTCCCTCTACGCGGATTGCCCTTCGCGCGTCTACGGCTGTGGCCGGCGGCCTCCGGGGGCTAGCATGCTGCCAAATCTTGCGTAGGCGGCCTCTCACAAGTCTGGAAGTGTTGTGGCAGTTGCAAACGCCCGGCACGCGTGTCCGGGGTGTGCCCCCCTCATGAAGGGCGCCGCCGCCGGCACCTGGAGGGGGAAACGAACGCGTCGGGTCTACACGGAGGGGATCTTGCTGTGGGTCTGGCCCGAATGTTGCTCCAAAGTGTTCCTATGGTCTGACCTAACACAACTGGGTGGGGAGGTCCACTGGTCAAAGCCCGTCCGTGCAAAGTCAAAGGGCTAGATCCCATGGTCAAACACTACAGGTTTTTAGGCGGGACGGGGGCACTGGGGGAGTAGCAATGCCACTGGAGCGTCGCACCGGGCCCTCATACATGCGGGGTGGTGTGGTGGCATGTCCGAAGAGGCGGGACACGTCTCCGGGGTGTGCCCCTCCTCACGGACGGCGATGACACAGTAGTAGATGTTCTGCGGTAACGATGCGGCGTCAATATTACTAAATACTCGGAGCGCGATAAAATCATGAGTTTTTTTGCACGACGTGGGCACATGTGCTATAGGAACGATGGTATTTTTTCATAATTTTTGGTGATGGAGAAGTATCCGAAAAATTCCCTCTACGCGGATTGCCCTTCGCGCGTCTACGGCTGTGGCCGGCGGCCTCCGGGGGCTAGCATGCCGCCAAATCTTGCGTAGGCGGCCCCTCACAAGTCTGGAAGTGTTGTGGCGGTTGCAAACGCCCGGCACGTGTGTCCGGGGTGTGCCCCCCCCTCACGGACGGTGCCGCCGCCGGCACCTGGAGGGGGGAAATGGACGCGTCGGGTCTACATGGAGGGGATCTTGCTGTGGGTCTGGCCCGGATGTTGCTCCAAAGTGTTCCTACTGGCTGACCTAACACAACCGGGTGGGGAGGTCCACTGGTCAAAGCCCGTTCGCGCAAAGTCAAAGGGCTAGATCCCGTGGTCAAACGCTACAGGTTTAGGCGGGACGGGGGCACTTGGGGGGTAGCAATGCCACTAGAGCGTCGCACCGGGCCCTCATACATGCGGGGTGGTGTGGTGGCATGTCCGAAGAGGCGGGACGCGTCTCCGGGGCGTGGCCCCCCCTCACGGACGGCGATGACATGGCAGTAGACGTTCTGAAGTAAAGATGCGGCGTCAATATTACTAAATACTCGGAGCGCGATAAAATCATGAGTTTTTTTTGCACGACGTGGGCACATGTACTATAGGAACAATGGTATTTTTTCATAATTTTTGCTGATGGAGAAGTATCCAAAAAATTCCCTCTACGCGGATTGCCCTTCGCGCGTCTACGGCTGTGGCCGGCGGCCTCCGGGGGCTAGCATGCTGCCAAATCTTGCGTAGGCGGCCTCTCACAAGTCTGGAAGTGTTGTGGCAGTTGCAAACGCCCGGCACGCGTGTCCGGGGTGTGCCCCCCTCATGGAGGGCGCCGCCGCCGGCACCTGGAGGGGGAAACGAACGCGTCGGGTCTACACGGAGGGGATCTTGCTGTGGGTCTGGCCCGAATGTTGCTCCAAAGTGTTCCTATGGTCTGACCTAACACAACTGGGTGGGGAGGTCCACTGGTCAAAGCCCGTCCGTGCAAAGTCAAAGGGCTAGATCCCATGGTCAAACACTACAGGTTTTTAGGCGGGACGGGGGCACTGGGGGAGTAGCAATGCCACTGGAGCGTCGCACCGGGCCCTCATACATGCGGGGTGGTGTGGTGGCATGTCCGAAGAGGCGGGACACGTCTCCGGGGTGTGCCCCTCCTCACGGACGGCGATGACACAGTAGTAGATGTTCTGCGGTAACGATGCGGCGTCAATATTACTAAATACTCGGAGCGCGATAAAATCATGAGTTTTTTTGCACGATGTGGGCACATGTGCTATAGGAACGATGGTATTTTTTCATAATTTTTGGTGATGGAGAAGTATCCGAAAAATTCCCTCTACGCGGATTGCCCTTCGCGCGTCTACGGCTGTGGCCGGCGGCTTCCGGGGGCTAGCATGCCGCCAAATCTTGCGTAGGCGGCCCCTCACAAGTCTAGAAGTGTTGTGGCGGTTGCAAACGCCCGGCACGTGTGTCCGGGGTGTGCCCCCCCTCACGGACGGTGCCGCCGCCGGCACCTGGAGGGGGGAAATGGACGCGTCGGGTCTACACGGAGGGGATCTTGCTGTGGGTCTGGCCCGGATGTTGCTCCAAAGTGTTCCTACGAGCTGACCTAACACAACCGGGTGGGGAGGTCCACTGGTCAAAGCCCGTTCGCGCAAAGTCAAAGGTCTAGATCCCGTGGTCAAACGCTACAGGTTTAGGCAGGACGGGGGCACTTGGGGGGTAGCAATGCCACTGGAGCGTCGCACCGAGCCCTCATACATGCGGGGTGGTGTGGTGGCATGTCCGAAGAGGTGGGACGCGTCTCCGGGGCGTGGCCCCCCCTCACGGATGGCGATGACATGGTAGTAGA
>NW_025228630.1:0-1565 GCF_018294505.1 Triticum aestivum | reverse complement strand
GGATGTTGCTCCAAAGTGTTCCTATGGGCTGACCTAACACAACCGGGTGGGGAGGTCCACTGGTCAAAGCCCGTCCGTGCAAAGTCAAAGGGCTAGATCCGGTGGTCACACACTACAGGTTTTTAGGTGGGACGGGGGCATTGGGGGGGGGGGTAGCAATGCCACCGGAGTGTCGCATCGGGCCCTCATACATGCGGGGTGGTGAAGGCATGTCCGAAGAGGCGGGACGCGTCTCCGGGGCGTGGCCCCCCTCACAGACGGCGATGACACGGTAGTAGATGCTCTGCGGTAACGATGCGGCGTCAATATTACTAAATACTCTGAGCGCGATAAAATCATGAGTTTTTTTGCACGACGTGGGCACATGTGCTATAGGAACGATGGTATTTTTTCATAATTTTTGGTGATGGAGAAGTATCCGAAAAATTCCCTCTACGCAGATTGCCCTTCGCACGTCTACGACTGTGGTCGGCGGCCTCCGGGGGCTAGCATGCCGCCAAATCTTGCGTAGGCGGCCTCTCACAAGTCTGGAAGTGTTGTGGCGGTTGCAAATGCCCGGCACGTGTGTCCGGGGTGTGCCCCCCCTCACGGACGGCGCTGCCGTCGGCACCTGGAGGGGGGAAACGGACGCGTCGGGTCTACACGGAGGGGATCTTGCTGTGGGTCTGGCCCGGATGTTGCTCCAAAGTGTTCCTATGGGCTGACCTAACACAACCGGGTGGGGAGGTCCACTGGTCAAAGCCCGTCCGTGCAAAGTCAAAGGGCTAGATCTCGTGGTCAAACGCTACACAGGTTTAGGCGGGAGGGTGGCACTGGGGTGTAGCAATGCCACCGGAGCATCGCACCGGGCCCTCATACATGCGGGGTGGTGTGGTGGCATGTCCGAAGAGGCGGGACGCGTCTCCGGGGCGTGGCCCCCCCTCACGGACGGTGATGACACGGTAGTAGACGTTCTGCGGTAACGATGCGGCGTCAATATTACTATGGTCTGGGCTACGACATGTCCGAAGAGGCCGGAATGGTGTTGGGGGGTGCAGCTATGGTCTGGGCTACGACAACCATGTGAAAAGGTCCACTGGCCAGACCCAGTCCGACGGAAGTCAAAGAGCTAGATCCAGCGGTCGTCTGTGTTAGGGTTAGACGGGAGGGGGTACCGGAGGGGGGTAGCAATGCCGCCAGGTGTTACCGTGGGCCCTCCTACGCTTGCCTTTGGGCGAGGTGGGACTATTTTTTACAGTGTGCTGAGAGTCACACATATGCCGTAATAAAAAATAAAAAAAATGCAAAGGGCCTATGCTGACGGCTTAGCCGTCGGCATAGCAGCGCACACGTCCACGAATCGATGACGTGGCAAAGGGCCAGGACTATGCCGACGGCCTGGCCGTCGGCATAGGGCTGACCTTATCCCTTGTGGTTCGCCCCAACACCCATTCCCCATCTCCCCTTCCCCCCGAACCACACCCGCGCCGCCGCCCGCCCTGAGCACGCCACCGCCGGCCCCGAGCCCCCCGCCGCCCGCGCCTCCCCACTCCGACCCCGTGCCGCCCCGCCCCGAGCCAGGGGGC
>NW_025228629.1:43112-43758 GCF_018294505.1 Triticum aestivum | reverse complement strand
AAGATAGGCAGGGTGGCATTCGTTTCACGTGCTCGTCTCGGCATCCATCGTCGCTACCGCGACGATGTCCGCCTCGACTCGCGTAACCCTAAGATAGACAGGGTGGCATTGGTGTCACATGCTCGTCTCGGCGTCCGTCGTCGCTACCGCGACGTCGTCCGCCTCGACTCACGTTACCCTAAGATAGACAGGGTGGTGGTGGTGCCACATGCTCATCTCGACGTCCGCCTCGACTCGCGAAACCCTAAGATAGACAGGGTGGCATCGGTGTCATGTGCTCGTCTCGGCGTCCATCTGTCGCAACCGCGACGACGTCCGCCTCGACTCGCGTTAACCTAAGATAAACAGGGTGGCATTGTTGTCACGTGCTCGTCTCGGCGTCCGCCTCAACTCGCTTTACCCTGAGATAGACAGGGTGGCATTCGTGTCACGTGCTCGTCTCGGCATCCGTCGTCGCTACTGCGACGACGTCCGCCTCGACTCGCATTACCCTAAGATAGACAGGGTGGCATTCGTGTCACGTGCTCGTCTCGGCGTCCATCGTCGTTACCGCGACGACGTCCGCCTCGACTCGCGTTACCCTAAGATAGGCAGGGTGGCATTCGTGTCACGTGCTCGTCTCGGCATCCATCGTCGCTACCGCGAC
>NW_025228629.1:39444-40985 GCF_018294505.1 Triticum aestivum | reverse complement strand
TCGGTGTCCATCGTCGCTACCGCGATGACGTCCGCCTCGAGTCGCGTTACCATAAGATAGACAGGGTGGCATTCGTGTCACGTGCTCGTCTCGGCGTCCGTCTGTCGCTACCGCGACGACGTCCGCCTCGACTCGCGTTAACCTAAGATAAACAGGGTGGCATTGGTGTCACGTGCTCATCTCGGCGTCCATCGTCGCTACCGCGACGACGTCCGCCTCGACTCACGTAACCCTAAGATAGACAGGGTGGCATTGGTGTCACGTGCTCGTCTCGGCGTCCGTCGTCGCTACAGTCACGATGTCCGCCTCGACTCACGTTACCCTAAGATAGACATGGTGGCATTGGTTTCACGTGCTCGTCTCGTCGTCCGTCGTCGCAACCTCGATGACGTCCGCCTCAACTCGCTTTACCCTGAGATAGACAGGGTGGCACTCGTGTCACGTGCTCGTCTCGGCATCCGTCGTCGCTACTGCGACGACATCCGCCTCGACTCGCGTTACCCGAAGATAGACAGGGTGGCATTCGTGTCACGTGCTCGTCTTGTCGTCCGTCGTCGCTACCTCGACGACGTACGCCCCGACTCGCGTTACCCTAAGATAGACAGGGTGG
The DNA here is from genome assembly GCF_018294505.1 of Triticum aestivum. Lineage (NCBI taxonomy): Eukaryota > Viridiplantae > Streptophyta > Magnoliopsida > Poales > Poaceae > Triticum > Triticum aestivum. The sequence continues at coordinate 40,375 of NW_025228629.1, read as the reverse complement.
CATTGGTGTCACGTGCTCGTCTCGTCGTCCGTCGTCGTTACCGCGATGACGTCCGCCTCGACTGGCGTTACCCTAAGATAGGCAGGGTGGCATTCGTGTCACGTGCTCGTCTCGGCGTCCGTCGTCGCTACCGCGACGATGTTCGCCTCGACTCGCATTACCCTAAGATAGACAGGGTGGCAGTGGTGCCACGTGCTCGTCTCGGCGTCCGTCGTCGCTACAGCCACGATGTCCGCCTCGACTATCGTTACCCTAAGATAGGCAAGGTGGCAGGGTTGTCATGTGCCCGTCTCGGCGTCCGTCGTCGCTACCACGACGACGTCCGCCTCGACACGCGTAACCCTAAGATAGACACGGTGGCATTGGTGTCACGTGCTCGTCTTGGCGTCCGTCGTCGCTACCTCGACGACGTCCACCTCGACTCGCGTTACCCAAAGATAGACAGGGTGGCATTCGTGTCACGTGCTCGTCTCGGCGTCCATCGTCGCTACCGCGATGACGTCCGCCTCGAGTCGCGTTACCATAAGATAGACAGGGTGGCATTCGTGTCACGTTCTCGTCTCGGTGTCCGTCTGTCGCTACCGCGACAACGTCCGCCTCGACTCGCGTTAACCTAAGATAAACAGGTTGGCATTGGTGTCATGTGCTCATCTCGGCGTCGATCGTCGCTACAGCGACGACGTCCGCCTCGACTCACGTAACCCTAAGATAGACAGGGTGGCATTGGTGTCACGTGCTCGTCTCGGCGTCCGTCGTCGCTACAGTCACGACTTCCGCCTCGACTCGCGTTACCCTAAGATAGACAGGGTGGCATTGGTTTCACGTGCTCGTCTCGGCGTCCGTCGTCGCTACAGTGACGACGTCCGGCACGACTCACGTAACCCTAAGATAGACAGGGTGGCATTTGTGTCACGTGCTCGTCTCGTCGTCT
>NW_025228629.1:34165-35226 GCF_018294505.1 Triticum aestivum | reverse complement strand
GCTCGTGTCGGCGTCCGTCTGTCGCTACCGCGACGACGTCCGCCTCGACTCGCGTTAACCTAAGATAAACAGGGTGGCATTGGTGTCACGTGCTCATCTCGGCGTCCATCGTCGCTACCGCGACGACGTCCGCCTCGACTCACGTAACCCTAAGATAGACAGGGTGGCATTGGTGTCACGTGCTCGTCTCGTCGTCCGTCGTCGCAACCTCGACGACGTCCGCCTCAACTCGCTTTACCCTGAGATAGACAGGGTGGCATTCGTGTCACATGCTCGTCTCGGCATCCGTCGTCGCTACCGCGACGACGTCCGCCTCGACTCACGTAACCCTAAGATAGACAGGGTGGCATTGGTGTCACGTGCTCGTCTCGGCGTCCGTCGTCTCTACTGCGACGTCGTCCGCCTCGACTCGCGTTACCCTAAGATAGACAGGGTGGCGGTGGTGCCACGGGCTCGTCTCAGCGTCCGTCGTCGCTACAGTGTAGACGTCCGCCTCGAATCGCGTTACCCTAAGATAGACAGGGTGGCAGTGGTGTCACGTGCTCGTCTCGGCGTCCGTCCTCGCTACAATCACGACGTCCGCCTCGACTCACGTAACCCTAAGATAGACAGGCTGGCATTGGTGTCACGTGCTCGTCTCATCGTCCGTCGTCGCAACCTCGACGACGTCCGCCTCAACTCGCTTTACCCTGAGATAGACAGGGTGGCATTCGTGTCACGTGCTCGTCTCGGCATCCGTCGTCGCTACCGCGACGACGTCCGCCTCGACTCGCGTTACCCTAAGATAGGCAGGGTGGCATTCGTGTCACGTGCTCGTCTCGGCGTCCGTCGTCGCTACCGCGACGATGTCCGCCTCGACTCGCGTTTATCTAAGATAGACAGGGTGGCAGTGGTGCCACGTGCTCGTCTCGGTGTCCGTCGTCGCTACAGCCACGATGTCCGCCTCGACTCGCGTTACCCTAAGATAGACAAGGTGGCAGGGGTGTCATGTGCTCGTCTCTGCGTCCGTCGTCGCTACCACGACGACGTCCGCCTCGACACGCGTAACCCTAAGATAGACA
>NW_025228629.1:26067-26826 GCF_018294505.1 Triticum aestivum | reverse complement strand
ATTGGTGTCACGTGCACGTCTTGGCGTCCGTCGTCGCTACCGCGACGTCGTCCGCCTCGACTCGCTTTACCCTAAGATAGACAGGGTGGCGGTGGTGCCACGTGCTCGTCTCAGCGTCCGTCGTCGCTACAGTGTAGACGTCCGCCTCGACTCGCATTACCCTAAGATAGACAGGGTGGCAGTGGTGTCACGTGCTCGTCTAGGCGTCCGTCGTCGCTACTGCGACGACGGCCGCCTCGACTCGCGTTACCCTAAGATAGACAGGGTGGCAGTGGTGCCACGTGCTCGTCTCGGCGTCCGTCGTCGCTACAGCCACGATGTCCGCCTCGACTCGCGTTACCCTAAGATAGACACGGTGGCAGGGGTGTCATGTGCTCGTCTCGGCGTCCGTCGTTGCTACCTCGACGACGTCCGCCTCGACTCGCGTTACCCCAAGATAGACAAGGTGGCATTCGTGTCACGTGCTCGTCTCGGCGTCCATCGTCGCTACCGCGACGACGTCCGATTCGACTCGCGTTACCATAAGATAGACAGGGTGGAATTCGTGTCACGTGCTCGTCTCGGCGTCAGTCGTCGCTACTGCGACGACGTCCGCCTCGACCCGCGTTACCCTAAGATAGACAGGGTGGCGGTGGTGCCACGTGCTCATCTCGGCGTCCGTCGTCGCTACAGTGACGACGTCCACCTCGACTCGCGTTACCCTAAGATAGACAGGGTGGCGGTGGTGCCATGTGCTCGTCTCGGCGTCCGCCGTCGCTA
>NW_025228629.1:24912-25908 GCF_018294505.1 Triticum aestivum | reverse complement strand
ACGTCGTTCGCCTCGACTCGCGTTACCCTAAGATAGACAGGGTGGCGGTGGTGCCACGTGCTCGTCTCGGCGTCCATCGTCGCTACAGTGTAGACGTCCGCCTCGACTCGCGTTAACCTAAGATAGACAGGGTGGCAGTGGTGTCACGTGCTCGTCTCGGCGTCCGTCGTCGCTACAGTCACGACGTCCGCCTCGACTCGCGTTACCCTAAGATAGACAGGGTGGCATTGGTGTCACGTGCTCGTCTCGGCGTCCCTCGTCGCTACAGTGACGACGTCCGCCACGACTCACGTAACACTAAGATAGACAAGGTGGCATTGGTGTCACGTGCTCGTCTCGTCGTCCGTCGTCGCAACCTCGACTACGTCCGCCTCAACTCGCTTTACCCTGAGATAGACAGGGTGGCATTCGTGTCACGTGCTCGTCTCGGCATCCTTCATCGCTACTGCGACGACGTCCGCCTCGACTCGCGTTACCCTAAGTTGGCAGGGTGGCATTCGTGTCACGTGCTCGTTTCGGCGTCCGTCGTCGCTACCGCGACGATGTCCGCCTCGACTCGCGTAACCCTAAGATAGACATGGTGGCATTGGTGTCACATGCTCGTCTCGGCGTCCGTCGTCGCTACCGCGACGTCGTCCGCCTCGACTCACGTTACCCTAAGATAGACAGGGTGGTAATCGTGTCACGTGCTCGTCTAGGCGTCCGTCGTCGCTACCGCGACGACGTCCGCCTCGACTCGCGTTACCCTAAGATAGACAGGGTGGCGGTGGTGCCACATGCTCATCTCGACGTCCGCCTTGACTCGCGTAACCCTAAGATAGACAGGGTGGCATTGGTGTCATGTGCTCGTCTCGGCGTCCATCTGTCGCAACTGCGACGACGTCCGCCTCGACTCGCGTTAACCTAAGATAAACAGGGTGGCATTGGTGCACGTGCTCGTCTTGGCGTCCGTCGTCGCTACCGCGATGACGTCCGCCTCGACTCACGTAACCCTAA
>NW_025228629.1:22860-24902 GCF_018294505.1 Triticum aestivum | reverse complement strand
CGACTCACGTTACCCTAAGATAGACAGGGTGGCGGTGGTGCCACGTGCTCGTCTCGGCGTCCGTCGTCGCTACAGTGTAGACGTCCGCCTCGACTCGCGTTACCCTAAGATAGACAGGGTGGCCGTGGTGTCACGTGCTCGTCTCGGCGTCCGTCGTTGCTACAGTCACGACGTCCACCTCGACTCGCGTAACCCTAAGATAGACAGGGTGGCATTGGTGTCACGTGCTCATCTCGGCGTCCGTCTGTCGCTACCGCGACGACGTCCGCCTCGACTTGCGTTAACCTAAGATAAACAGGGTGGCATTGGTGTCACGTGCTCGTCTCGTCGTCCGTCGCCGCTACCGCGACGATGTCCGCCTCGACTCACGTAACCCTAAGATAGACAGGATGGCATTTGTGTCAGGTGCTTGTCTCGGCGTCCGTCGTCGCTACCGCGACGACGTCCGCCTCGACTCGCGTTACCATAAGACAGACAGGGTGGCATTCGTATCACGTGCTCGTCTCGGCGTCCGTCGTCGCTACCGCGACAACGTCCGCCTCGACTCGCGTTACCCTAAGATAGACAGGGTGGCGGCGGTGCCACGTGCTCATCTCGGCGTCCGTCGTCGTTACAGTGACGACGTCCGCCACGACTCATGTAACCCTAAGATAGACAGGGTAGCATTGGTGTCACGTGCTCGTCTCGTCGTCCGTCGTTGCTACCTCGACGACGTCCGCCTCGACTCGCGTTACCCTAAGATAGACAGGGTGGGATTCATGTCACGTGCTCGTCTCATCGTCCGTCGTCGCTACCTCGACGACGTCCACCTCGACTCGTGTTACCCTAAGATGGTCAGGGTGGCATTCATGTCACGTGCTCGTCTCGGCGTCCGTCGTCGTTACCGCGACGACGTCCGCCTCGACTCGCGTTACCCTAAGATCGACAGGGTGGCATTCGTGTCACATGCTCGTCTCGGCGTCGATCGTCGCTACCGCGACGACGTCCGCCTCGACTCGCATTACTATAAGATAGACAGGGTGGCATTCGTGTCATGTGCTCGTCTCGGCGTCCGTCTCGACTCGCGTTAACCTAAGATAAACAGGGTGGCATTGGTGTCACGTGCTCGTCTCGGCGTTCGTCGTCGCTACCGCGACGATGTCCGCCTCGACTCACGTAACCCTACGATAGACAGGGTGGCATTGGTGTCACGTGCTCGTCTCGGTATCCGTTGTCGCTACCGCGACGTGGTCCGCCTCGACTCGCGTTACCCTAAGATAGACAGGGTGGCGGTGGTGCCACGTGCTCGTCTCGGCGTCCGTCGTCGCTACAGTGTACACGTCCGCCTAGACTCGCGTTAACTAAGATAGACAGGGTGGCAGTGGTGTCACGTGCTCGTCTCGGCGTCCGTCGTCGCTACAGTGTAGACGTCCGCCTCGACTCGCGTTACCCTAAGATAGACAGGGTGGCAGTGGTGTCACGTGCTCGTCTCGGCGTCCGTCGTCGCTACAGTCACGACGTCCGCCTCGACTCGCGTAACCCTAAGATTGATAGGGTGGCATTGGTGTCATGTGCTCGTCTCGGCGTCCGTCGTCGCTACCGCGACGTCGTCCGCCTCGACTCGAGTTACCCAAAGATAGACAGGGTGGCATTCATGTCACGTGCTCGTCACGGCGTCCGTCGTCGCTACAGTCACGACGTCCGCCTCGACTCGCGTAACCCTAAGATAGACAGGGTGGCAGTGGTGTCACGTGCTCGTCTTGGCGTCCGTCGTCGCTACAGTCACGACGTCCGCCTCGACTCGCGTAACCCTAAGATAGACAGGGTGGCATTCATGTCACGTGCTCGTCTCGTCGTCTATCGTCGCTACCTCGACGACGTCCGCCGCGACTCGCGTTACCTTAAGATAGACAGGGTGGCATTCGTGTCACGTGCTCGTCTCGGCGTCCATCGTCGTTACCGCGACGACGTCCGCCTCGACTCGCGTTACCCTAAGATAGGCAGGGTGGCATTCGTGTCACGTGCTCGTCTCGGCGTCCGTCGTCGCTACCGCGACGACGTCC
>NW_025228629.1:17893-18716 GCF_018294505.1 Triticum aestivum | reverse complement strand
CGCCTCGACTCGCGTTACCCCAAGATAGACAGGGTGGCATTCGTGTCACGTGCTCGTCTCAGCGTCCATCGTCGCTACCGCGACGATGTCCGCGTCGACTCGCGTTACCATAAGATAGACAGGGTGGCATTCGTGTCACGGGCTCGTCTCGGCGTCCGTTTGTAGCTACCGCGACGACGTCCGCCTCGACTCGCGTTAACCTAAGATAAACAGGGTGGCATTGGTGTCACGTGCTCATCTCGGCGTCCGTCGTCGCTACAGCGACGACCTCCGCCTCGACTCACGTAACCCTAAGATAGACAGGGTGGCATTGGTGTCACGTGCACGTCTCGGCGTCCGTCGTCGCTACCGCGACGTCGTCCGCCTCGACTCGCGTTACCCTAAGATAGACAGGGTGGCGGTGGTGCCACGTGCTCGTCTCAGCGTCCGTCGTCGCTACAGTGTAGACGTCCGCCTCGACTCGCATTACCCTAAGATAGACAGGGTGGCAGTGGTGTCATGTGCTCGTCTCGGCGTCCGTCGTCGCTACAGTCACGACGTCCGCCTCGACTCGCGTTACCCTAAGATAGACAGGGTGGCATTGGTGTCACGTGCTCGTCTCGGCGTCCGTCGTCGCTACAGTGACGACGTCCGCCACGACTCACGTAACCCTAAGATAGACAGGGTGGCATTGGTGTCACGTGCTCGTCTCGTCGTCCGTCGTCGCAACCTCGACGACGTCCGCCTCAACTCGCTTTACCCTGAGATAGACAGGGTGGCACTCGTGTCACGTGCTCGTCTCGGTATCCGTCGTCGCTACCGCGACGACGTCCGGCTCGACTCG
>NW_025228629.1:17035-17883 GCF_018294505.1 Triticum aestivum | reverse complement strand
GCATTGGTGTCACGTGCACGTCTCGGCGTCCGTCGTCGCTACCGTGACGTCGTCCGCCTCGACTCGCGTTACCCTAAGATAGACAGGGTGGCGGTGGTGCCACGTGCTCGTCTCAGCGTCCGTCGTCGCTAAAGTGTAGACGTCCGCCTCGACTCGCATTACCCTAAGATAGACAGGGTGGCAGTGGTGTCATGTGCTCGTCTCGGCGTCCGTCGTCGCTACAGTCACGACGTCCGCCTCGACTCGCGTTACCCTAAGATAGACAGGGTGGCATTGGTGTCACGTGCTCGTCTCGGCGTCCGTCGTCGCTACAGTGACGACGTCCGCCACGACTCACGTAACCCTAAGATAGACAGGGTGGCATTGGTGTCACGTGCTCGTCTCGTCGTCCGTCGTCGCAACCTCGACGACGTCCGCCTCAACTCGCTTTACCCTGAGATAGACAGGGTGGCACTCGTGTCACGTGCTCGTCTCGGTATCCGTCGTCGCTACCGCGACGACGTCCGGCTCGACTCGTGTTACCCTAAGATAGACAGGGTGGCATACGTGTCACGTGCTCGTCTCGTCGTCCGTCGTCGTTACCGTGACGACGTCCGCCTCAACTTGCGTTACCCTAAGATAGGCAGGGTGGCATTCGTGTCACGTGCTCGTCTCGCCATCCGTCGTCGCTACCGCGACGATGTCTGCCTCGACTCGCGTAACCCTAAGATAGGCAGGGTGGCATTCGTGTCACAGGCTCGTCTCGGCGTCCGTCGTCGCTACCGCGACGTCGTCCGCCTCGACTCACGTTACTCTAAGATAGACAGGGTGGCACTCGTGTCACGTGCTCGTCTCGACGTCCGTCGTCG
>NW_025228629.1:14038-14958 GCF_018294505.1 Triticum aestivum | reverse complement strand
GCTACCGCGACGATGTCCGCGTCGACTCGCGTTACCATAAGATAGACAGGGTGGCATTCGTGTCACGGGCTCGTCTCGGCGTCCGTCTGTAGCTACCGCGACGACGTCCGCCTCGACTCGCGTTAACCTAAGATAAACAGGGTGGCATTGGTGTCACGTGCTCATCTCGGCGTCCGTCGTTGCTACCGCGACGACGTCCGCCTCGACTCACGTAACCCTAAGATAGACAGGGTGGCATTGGTGTCACGTGCACGTCTCGGCGTCCATCGTCGCTACCGCGACGTCGTCCGCCTCGACTCGCGTTACCCTAAGATAGACAGGGTGGCGGTGGTGCCACGTGCTCGTCTCAGCGTCCGTCGTCGCTACAGTGTAGACGTCCGCCTCGACTCGCATTACCCTAAGATAGACAGGGTGGCAGTGGTGTCATGTACTCGTCTCGGCGTCCGTCGTCGCTACAGTCACGACGTCCGCCTCGACTTGCGTTACCCTAAGATAGACAGGGTGGCATTGGTGTCACGTGCTCGTCTCGGCGTCCGTCGTCGCTACAGTGACGACGTCCGCCACGACTCACGTAACCCTAAGATAGACAGGGTGGCATTGGTGTCACGTGCTCGTCTCGTCGTCCGTCGTCGCAACCTCGACGACGTCCGCCTCAACTCGCTTTACCCTGAGATAGACAGGGTGGCACTCGTTTCACGTGCTCGTCTCGGCATCCGTCGTCGCTACCGCGACGACGTCGGCCACGACTCGCGTTACCCTAAGATAGACAGGGTGGCATTCGTGTCACGTGCTCGTCTCGGCGTCCGTCGTCGTTACCGCGACGACGTCCGCCTCGACTCGCGTTACCCTAAGATAGGCAGGGTGGCATTCGTGTCGCGTGCTTGTCTCGGCGTCCGTCGTCGCTACCGCGACGACGTCCA
>NW_025228629.1:11225-12153 GCF_018294505.1 Triticum aestivum | reverse complement strand
CTCGACTCGCGTTAACCTAAGATAAACAGGGTGGCATTGGTGCCACGTGCTCATCTCGGCGTCCGTCGTCGCTACCTCGACGACGTCCGCCTTGACTCGCGTTACCCCAAGATAGACAAGGTGGCATTCGTGTCACGTACTCGTCTCAGTGTCCATCGTCGCTACCGCGACGATGTCCGCCTCGACTCGCGTTACCATAAGATAGACAGGGTGGCATTCGTGTCACGTGCTCGTCTCGGCGTCCGTCTGTAGCTACCGCGACGACGTCCGCCTCGACTCGCGTTAACCTAAGATAAACAGGGTGGCATTGGTGTCACGTGCTCCTCTCCGCGTCCGTCGTCGCAACCGCGACGACGTCCGCCTCGACTCACGTAACCCTTAGATAGAGAGGGTGGCATTGGTGTCACGTGCACGTCTCGGCGTCCGTCGTCGCTACCGCGACCTCGTCCGCCTCGACTCGCGTTACCCTAAGAGAGATAGGGTGGCGGTGGTGCCACGTGCTCGTCTCAGCGTCCGTCGTCGCTACAGTGTAGACGTCCGCCTCGACTCGCATTACCCTAAGATAGACAGGGTGGCAGTGGTGTCACGTGCTCGTCTCGGCATCCGTCGTCGCTACAGCCACGGTGTCCGCCTCGAATCGCGTTACCCTAAGATAGACAAGGTGGCAGGGGTGTCATGTGCTCGTCTCAGCGTCCGTCGTCGCTACCACGACGACGTCCGCCTCGACACGCGTAACCCTAAGATAGACACGGTGGGATTGGTGTCACGTGCTCGTCTCGGCGTCCGTCGTTGCTACCTCGACGACGTCCGCCTCGACTCGCGTTACAACAAGATAGACAAGGTGGCATTCGAGTCACGTGCTCGTCTCGGCGTCCATCGTCGCTACCGCGACGACGTCCGCCTCCACTCGCGTTACCATAAGATAGAC
>NW_025228629.1:9350-10001 GCF_018294505.1 Triticum aestivum | reverse complement strand
CCTAAGATAGTCAGGGTGGCATTCGTGTCACGTGCTCGTCTCGGCGTCCGTCTGTAGCTACCGCGACGACGTCCGCCTCGACTCGCGTTAACCTAAAATAAACAGGGTGGCATTGGTGTCACGTGCTCATCTCCGCGTCCGTCGTCGCTACCGCGACGACGTCCGCCTCGACTCACGTAACCCTTAGATAGACAGGGTGGCATTGGTGTCACGTGCACGTCTCGGCATCCGTCGTCGCTACCGCGACCTCGTCCGCCTCGACTCGCGTTACCCTAAGATAGACAGGGTGGCGGTGGTGCCACGTGCTCGTCTCAGCGTCCGTCGTCGCTACAGTGTAGACGTCCGCCTCGACTCGCATTACCCTAAGATAGACAGGGTGGCAGTGGTGTCACGTGCTCGTCTCGGCGTCCGTCGTCGCTACAGCCACGGTGTCCGCCTCGACTCGCGTTACCCTAAGATAGACAAGGTGGCAGGGGTGTCATGTGCTCGTCTCAGCGTCCGTCGTCGCTACCACGACGACGTCCGCCTCGACACGCGTAACCCTAAGATAGACACGGTGGCATTGGTGTCACGTGCTCGTCTCGGCGTCCGTCGTTGCTACCTCGACGACGTCCGCCTCGACTCGCGTTACACCAAGATAGACAAGGTGGC
>NW_025228629.1:4602-4857 GCF_018294505.1 Triticum aestivum | reverse complement strand
ACAGGGTGGCAGTGGTGTCACGTGCTCATCTCGGCGTCCGTCGTTGCTACAGCCACGATGTCCGCCTCGACTCGCGTTACCCTAAGATAGACAAGGTGGCAGGGGTGTCATGTGCTCGTCTCAGCGTCCGTCGTCGCTACCACGACGACGTCCGCCTCGACACGCGTAACCCTAAGATAGACACGGTGGCAATGGTGTCACGTGCTCGTCTCGGCGTCCGTCGTCGCTACCTCGATGACGTCCGCCTTGACTCGC
>NW_025228629.1:1563-2074 GCF_018294505.1 Triticum aestivum | reverse complement strand
GTGTCACGTGCTCATCTCGGCGTCCGTCGTCGCTACCGCGACGACGTCCGCCTCGACTCACGTAACCCTAAGATAGACAGGGTGGCATTGGTGTCACGTGCACGTCTCGGCGTCCGTCGTCGCTACCGCGATGTCGTCCGCCTCGACTCGCGTTACCCTAAGATAGACAGGGTGGCGGTGGTGCCACGTGCTCGTCTCAGCGTCCGTCGTCGCTACAGTGTAGACGTCCGCCTCGACTCGCATTACCCTAAGATAGACAGGGTGGCAGTGGTGTCACGTGCTCATCTCGGCGTCCGTCGTTGCTACAGCCACGATGTCCGCCTCGACTCGCGTTACCCTAAGATAGACAAGGTGGCAGGGGTGTCATGTGCTCGTCTCAGCGTCCGTCGTCGCTACCACGACGACGTCCGCCTCGACACGCGTAACCCTAAGATAGACACGGTGGCAATGGTGTCACGTGCTCGTCTCGGCGTCCGTCGTCGCTACCTCGATGACGTCCGCCTTGACTCGC
>NW_025228629.1:0-887 GCF_018294505.1 Triticum aestivum | reverse complement strand
CATTGGTGTCACGTGCTCGTCTCGGCGTCCGTCGTCGCTACCTCGACGACGTCCGCCTTGACTCACGTAACCCTAAGATAGAGAGGGTGGCATTGGTGTCACCTGCTTGTCTCGGCGTCCGTCGTCGCTACTGCGACGTCGTCCGCCTCGACTCGCGTTACCCTAAGATAGACAGGGTGGCGGTGGTGCCACGTGCTCGTCTCAGCGTCCGTCGTCGCTACAGTGTAGACGTCCGCCTCGACTCGCGTTACCCTGAGATAGACAGGGTGGCAGTGGTGTCACGTGCTCGTCTCGGCATCCGTCGTCGCTACAATCACGACGTCCGCCTCGACTCACGTAACCCTAAGATAGACAAGGTGGCATTGGTGTCACGTGCTCGTCTCGTTGTCTGTCGTCGCAACCTCGACGACGACCGCCTCAACTCGCTTTACCCTGAGATAGACAGGGTGGCATTCGTGTCACGTGCTCGTCTCGGCATCCGTCGTCGCTACCGCGACGACGTCCGGCTCGACTCGCGTTACCCTAAGATAGACAGGGTGGCATACGTGTCACGTGCTCGTCTCGTCGTCCGTCGTCGCAACCTCGACGACGACCGCCTCAACTCGCGTTACCCTAAGATAGACAGGGTGGCAGTGGTGTCACGTGCTTGTCTCGGCGTCCGTCGTTGCTACCTCGACGATGTCCGCCTCGACTCGCGTTACCCCAAGATAGACTAGGTGGCATTCGTGTCACGTGCTCGTCTCGGCGTCCGTCGTCGCTACCGCGACGACGTCCGCCTCGACTCGCGTTACCATAAGATAGAAAGGGTGGCATTCGTGTCACGTGCTCGTCTCGGCGTCCGTCGTCGCTACCGCGACGATTTCCGCCTCGACTCGCGTTACCCGAAG
>NW_025228628.1:41115-43774 GCF_018294505.1 Triticum aestivum | reverse complement strand
TAGGTATTGAACCCCAAGGTGTGCTTACGTGTTGGTCATCAACACTCGCAGTTTTGGCTGTTTCTGGCCCGTTTCATGGACTATTACTCACCATTTTGGGGTCCCAAAGCGATCTCCATGGTTGTCGAACCCCAAGGTGCGCTTACGTGTCGGACATCAACAATCACAGTTTCGGTCGATTCTTGCCCGTTTCTTGGACTATTACTCTATTTTGGGGTCTCGGAGTCATTTCCACGATTGTCGAACCCTGGGGTGCGTTTACGTGTCGGTCATCAACACTCACATATTCGGCCGAATCGTGTCCGTTTCGTGCACTATTACTCGGCGTTTTGGGGACCCAGAGCGATTTCCACGATTGATGAACCCTGGGTGCGTTTATGTGTCCGTCGTCAACACTCACAGTTTTGTCCGATTCTGGCCCGTTTCATGGACTATTACTCACCATTTTGGGGTCCCAAAGCGATCTCCATGGTTGTCGAACTCCAAGGTTCGCTTATGTGTCGGTCATCAAGAATCACAGTTTGGGCCGATTCTGGCCCAGTTCTTGGACAATAACTCTATTTTGGGGTCTCGGAGTCATTTCCACGATTGAGGAACCCCGGGGTGCATTTACGTGTCGGTCATCAACACTCACATATTCGGCCGATTCTAGTCTGTTTCATGCACTATTACTCAGCGTTTCGGGGACCCAGAGCGATTTCCATGATTGATGAACCCCGGGTGCGTTTATGTGTCCGTCGTCAACACTCACTGTTTTGGCCAATTCTGACTATTACTCACCATTTTGTGGTCCCGAAGCGATTTCCATAGTTGTTGAACCCCAAGGTGTGCTTACGTGTTGGTCATCAACACTAGCAGTTTTGGCCGATTCTGGCCCGTTTCATGGACTATTACTCACCGTTTGGGGGTCCCAAAGCGATTTCCATGGTTGTCGAACTCCAAGGTGCGCTCATGGGTAAGTCGTCAACAGTCACAGTTTGGGTCGATTCTTGCCCGTTTCTTGGACTATTACCCTATTTTGGGGTCTCAGAGTCATTTCCACGATTGACAAACCCGAGGGTGCGTTTATGTGTCGGTCATCAACACTCACATATTCGGCTGAATCATGTCCGTTTCGCGCACAATTATACAGCATTTTGGGGACCCATAGCGATTTCCACGATTGATGAACCCCGGGTGCGTTTATCTATCCGTCGTCAACACTCACAGTTTTGTCCAATTCTGACCTGTTTCATGGACTATTACAAACCGTTTTAGCGTCCCAAGGTGATTTCCATAGTTGTTGAACTCCAAGGTGTGCTTACGTGTTGGTCATCAACACTCGCAGTTTTGGCCGATTCTGGCCCGTTTCATGGACTATTACTCACCGTATTGGGGTCCCAAAGCAATCTCCATGGTTGTCGAACTCCAAGGTGTGCTTACGTCGCTCATCAAGAATCACAGTTTGGGCCGATTCTAGCCCGTTTCTTGGACTATTACTCTATTTTGGGGTCTCAGAGTCATTTCCACGATTGACGAACCCCAGGGTGCGTTTATGTGTCGGTCATCAACACTCACATATTCGGCCGATTCTGGTCCGTTTCATGCACTATTACTCAGCATTTTGGGGACCCAGAGCGATTTCAACGATTGATGAACCCCGGGTGCGTCTATGTGTCCGTCGTCAACACTCACAGTGTTTGCCAATTCTGACATGTTTCGTGGACTATTACTCACCGTTTTTGTGGTCCCGAAGCGATTTCCATAGTTGTTGAACCCCAAGTTGTGCTTACGTGTTGGTCATCAACACTCACAATTTTGGCCGATTCTGGCTTGTTTCATGGAATATTACTCACCGTTTTGGGGTCCCAAAGCGATTACCATGGCTGTCGAACTCCAAGGTGCGCTTACGTGTCGGGCATCAAGAATCACAGTTTGTGCCAATTCTGGCCCGTATCTTGGACTATTACTCTAACTTGGGGTCTTGGAGGCATTTCCACGATTGACGAACCCCGGGGTGCATTTACGTGTCGGTCATCAACACTCACATATTCGGCCGATTCTAGTCCGTTTCAGGCACTATTACTCGGCGTTTTGGGACCCAGAGCAATTTCCACGATTGATGAACCCCGGGGTGCGTTTATGTGTCCGTCGTCAACACTGACAGTTTTGGCCAATTCTGACATGTTTCGTGGACTTACTCACCGTTTTGTGGTCCCGAAGCGATTTCCATGGTTGTTGAACCCCAAGGTGTGCTTACGTGTTGGTCATCAACACTCGCAGTTTTGGCTGTTTCTGGCCCGTTTCATGGACTATTACTCACCATTTCGGGGTCCCAAAGCAATCTCTGTGGTTGTCGAACCCCAAGGTGCGCTTACGTGTCGGACATCAACAATCACATTTTGGGTCGATTCTTGCCCATTTCTTGGACTATTACTCTATTTTGGGGTCTCGGAGTCATTTCCACGATTGTCGAACCCCGGGGTGCGTGTCGGTCATCAACACTCACATATTCGGCCAATTCTAGTCTGTTTTGTGCTCTATTACTCAGCGATTTTGGGACCCAGAGCGATTTCCACGATTGATGAACCTCGGGTGCGTTTATGTGTTTGTCGTCAACACTCACAGTTTTGGCCAATTCTGACATGTTTCGTGGACTATTACTCACCGTTTTGTGGCC
>NW_025228628.1:40212-41105 GCF_018294505.1 Triticum aestivum | reverse complement strand
ACTCACAGTTTTGTCCGATTCTGGCCTGTTTCATGGACTATTACTCACCATTTTGGGGTCCCAAAGCGATCTCCATGGTTGTCGAACTCCAAGGTGCGCTTATGTGTCGGTCATCAAGAATCACAGTTTGGGCCGATTCTGGCCCAGTTCTTGGACTATAACTCTATTTTGGGGTCTCGGAGTCATTTCCACGATTGAGGAACCCCGGGGTGCATTTACGTGTCGGTCCTCAACACTCACATATTCGGCCGATTCTGGTCCGTTTCATGCACTATTACTCAGCGTTTTGGGGACCCAGAGCGATTTCCACGATTGATGAACCCCAGGTGCGTCTATGTGTCCGTCGTCAACACTCACAGTGTTGGCCAATTCTGACATGTTTCGTGGACTATTACTCACCGTTTTTGTGGTCCCGAAGCGATTTCCATAGTTGTTGAACCCCAAGTTGTGCTTATGTGTTGGTCATCAACACTCACAATTTTGGCCGATTCTGGCCTGTTTCATGGACTATTACTCACCGTTTTGGGGTCCCAAAGCGATTACCATGGTTGTCGAACTCCAAGGTGCGCTTACGTGTTGGGCATCAAGAATCACAGTTTGTGCCAATTCTGGCCCGTATCTTGGACTATTACTCTAACTTGGGGTCTTGGAGGCATTTCCACGATTGACGAACCCCGGGGTGCATTTACGTGTCGGTCATCAACACTCACATATTCGGCCGATTCTAGTCCGTTTCAGGCACTATTACTCAGTGTTTTGGGACCCAGAGCAATTTCCACAATTGATGAACCCCGGGGTGCGTTTATGTGTCCATCGTCAACACTGACAGTTTTGGCCAATTCTGACATGTTTCGTGGACTTACTCACCGTTTTGTGGTCCCGAAGCGATTTCC
>NW_025228628.1:29152-39564 GCF_018294505.1 Triticum aestivum | reverse complement strand
ACGATTGATGAACCCCGGGTGCGTCTATGTGTCCGTCGTCAACACTCACAGTGTTTGCCAATTCTGACATGTTTCGTGGACTATTACTCACCGTTTTTGTGGTCCCGAAGCGATTTCCATAGTTGTTGAACCCCAAGTTGTGCTTACGTGTTGGTCATCAACACTCACAATTTTGGCCGATTCTGGCTTGTTTCATGGAATATTACTCACCGTTTTGGGGTCCCAAAGCGATTACCATGGCTGTCGAACTCCAAGGTGCGCTTACGTGTCGGGCATCAAGAATCACAGTTTGTGCCAATTCTGGCCCGTATCTTGGACTATTACTCTAACTTGGGGTCTTGGAGGCATTTCCACGATTGACGAACCCCGGGGTGCATTTACGTGTCGGTCATCAACACTCACATATTCGGCCGATTCTAGTCCGTTTCAGGCACTATTACTCGGCGTTTTGGGACCCAGAGCAATTTCCACGATTGATGAACCCCGGGGTGCGTTTATGTGTCCGTCGTCAACACTGACAGTTTTGGCCAATTCTGACATGTTTCGTGGACTTACTCACCGTTTTGTGGTCCCGAAGCGATTTCCATGGTTGTTGAACCCCAAGGTGTGCTTACGTGTTGGTCATCAACACTCGCAGTTTTGGCTGTTTCTGGCCCGTTTCATGGACTATTACTCACCATTTCGGGGTCCCAAAGCGATCTCCGTGGTTGTCGAACCCCAAGGTGCGCTTACGTGTCGGACATCAACAATCACAGTTTGGGTCGATTCTTGCCCGTTTCTTGGACTATTACTCTATTTTGGGGTCTCGGAGTCATTTCCACGATTGTCGAACCCCGGGGTGCGTGTCGATCATCAACACTCACATATTCGGCCAATTCTAGTCTGTTTTGTGCTCTATTACTCAGCGATTTTGGGACCCAGAGCGATTTCCACGATTGATGAACCTCGGGTGCGTTTATGTGTTTGTCGTCAACACTCACAGTTTTGGCCAATTCTGACATGTTTCGTGGACTATTACTCACCGTTTTGTGGCCCCGAAGCGATTTCCATAGTTGTTGAACTCCAAGGTGTGCTTACGTGTTGGTCATCAACACTCGCAGTTTTGGGGTCCCAAAGCGATTTCCATGGTTGTTGAACTCCAAGGTGCGCTTACGTGTCGGTCATCAAGAATCACAGTTTGGGCTGATTCTGGCCCGTTTCTTGGACTATTACTCTATTTTGAGGTCTCGGAGTCATTTCCACGATTGACGAACCCTGGGGTGCGTTTACGTGTCGGTCATCCACACTCACATATTCGGCCGATTCTAGTCCGTTTCATGCACTATTACAAAGTGTTTTGGGGACCCAGAGCAACTTCCATGATTGATGAACCCCGGTGTGCGTTTATGTGTCCGTCGTCAACACTGACAGTTTTGGCCAATTCTGACATGTTTCATGCACTATTACTCACCGTTTTGGGGTCCCGAAGCGATTTCCATAGGTTTTGAACCCCAAGGTGTGCTTACGTGTCGGTTATCAACACTCCCACTTTTGGCCGATCCTGGCCCGTATCATGAACTATTACTCACCGTTTTGGGGTCCCAAAGCGATTTCCATGGTTGTCGAACTCCAAGGTGCGCTCATGTTTCGGTCATCAACAATCACAGTTTGGGTCGATTCTTGCCCGTTTCTTGGACTATTACCCTATTTTGGGGTCTCGGAGTCATTTCCACGATTGACGAACCCAGGGTGCGTTTACGTGTCGGTCATCAACACTCACATATTCGGCCGAATCGTGTCCGTTTCGTGCACTATTACTCGGCGTTTTGGGGACCCAGAGCGATTTCCACGATTGATGAACCCTGGGTGCATTTATGTGTCCGTCGTCAACACTCACAGTTTTGTCCGATTCTGGCCTGTTTCATGGACTATTACTCACCATTTTGGGGTCCCAAAGCGATCTCCATGGTTGTCGAACTCCAAGGTGCGCTTATGTGTCGGTCATCAAGAATCACAGTTTGGGCCGATTCTGGCCCAGTTCTTGGACTATAACTCTATTTTGGGGTCTCGGAGTCATTTCCACAATTGAGGAACCCCGGGGTGCATTTACGTGTCGGTCCTCAACACTCACATATTCGGCCGATTCTGGTCCGTTTCATGCACTATTACTCAGCGTTTTGGGGACCCAGAGCGATTTCCACGATTGATGAACCCCGGGTGCGTCTATGTGTCCGTCGTCAACACTCACAGTGTTGGCCAATTCTGACATGTTTCGTGGACTATTACTCACCGTTTTTGTGGTCCCGAAGCGATTTCCATAGTTGTTGAACCCCAAGTTGTGCTTACGTGTTGGTCATCAACACTCACAATTTTGGCCGATTCTGGCCTGTTTCATGGACTATTACTCACCGTTTTGGGGTCCCAAAGCGATTACCATGGTTGTCGAACTCCAAGGTGCGCTTACGTGTTGGGCATCAAGAATCACAGTTTGGGTCGATTCTTGCCCGTTTCTTGGACTATTACTCTATTTTGGGGTCTCGGAGTCATTTCCACGATTGTCGAACCCTGGGGTGCGTTTACGTGTCGGTCATCAACACTCACATATTCGGCCGAATCGTGTCCGTTTCGTGCACTATTACTCGGCGTTTTGGGGACCCAGAGCGATATCCACGATTGATGAACCCTGGGTGCGTTTATGTGTCCGTCGTCAACACTCACAGTTTTGTCCGATTCTGGCCTGTTTCATGGACTATTACTCACCATTTTGGGGTCCCAAAGCGATCTCCATGGTTGTCGAACTCCAAGGTGCGCTTATGTGTCGGTCATCAAGAATCACAGTTTGGGCCGATTCTGGCCCAGTTCTTGGACTATAACTCTATTTTGGGGTCTCGGAGTCATTTCCATGATTGAGGAACCCCGGGGTGCATTTACGTGTCGGTCATCAACACTGACATAGCCGGCCGATTCTAGTCTGTTTCATGCACTATTACTCAGCGTTTCGGGGACCCAGAGCAATTTCCACGATTGATGAACCCTGGGGTGCGTTTATGTGTCCGTCGTCAACACTGACAGTTTTGGCCAAGTCTGATCTGTTTCATGGACTATTACTCACCGTTTTGGGGTCCTGAAGTGATTTCCAAAGGCTTTGAACCCCAAGGTGTGCTTACGTGTGGGTCATCAACACTCGCAGTTTTGGCCGATTCTGGCCTGTTTCATGGACTATTACTCACCGTTTTGGGGTCCCAAAGCGATTTCCATGGTTGTCGAACTCCAAGGTGCGCTTACGTGTCGGGCATCAAGAATCACAGTTTGGGCCAATTCTGGCCCGTATCTTGGACTATTACTCTATTTTGGGGTCTCGGAGTCATTTCCACGATTGACGAACCCCGGGGTGCGTTTACATGTCGGTCATCAACACTCACATATTCGGCCGATTCTAGTCCATTTCATGCACTATTACTCAGCGTTTTGGGGACCCAGAGCAATTTCCACCATTGATGAACCCCGGGGTGCGTTTATGTGTCCGTCGTCAACACTGACAGTTTTGGCCAATTCTGACATGTTTCGTGGACTTACTCACCGTTTTGTGGTCTCGAAGCGATTTCCATAGTTGTTGAACCCCAAGGTGCGCTTACGTGTTGGTCATCAACATTCGCAGTTTTGGCCGTTTTTGGCCCGTTTCATGGACTATTACTCACCATTTTGGGGTCCCAAAGCGATTTCCATGGTTGTCGAACTCCAAGGTACGCTCATGTGTCGGTCATCAACAATCACAGTTTGGGCCGATTCTGGCCCGATTCTTGGACTATTACTCTATTTTGGGGTCTCGGAGTCATTTCCACGATTGTCGAACCCCGGGGTGCGTTTACGTGTCGGTCATCAACACTCACATATTCGGCAGATTCTAGTCTGTTTTGTGCTCTACTACTCAGCGATTTTGGGACCCAGAGCGATTTCCACGATTGATGAACCCCGGGTGCGTTTATGTGTCCGTCGTCAACACTGACAGTTTTGGCCAATTCTGGCATGTTTCGTGGACTATTACTCACCGTTTTGTGGCCCCGAGGCGATATCCATAGTTGTTGAACTCCAAGGTATGCTTTCGTGTTGGTCATCAACACTCGCAATTTTGGCCGACTCTGGCCTGTTTCATGGACTATTACTCACCGTTTTGGGGTTCCAAAGCGATCTCCATGGTTGTCGAACTCCAAGGTGCGCTTACGTGTCGGTCATAAAGAATCACAGTTTGGGCCGATTCTGGCCCGTTTCTTGGACTATTACTCTACTTTGGGGTCTCAGAGTTATTTCCACGATTGACGAACCCCGGGGTGCGTTTACGTGTCGGTCATCAACACTCACATATTCGGCCAATTGTAGTCCATTTCATGCACTATTACTCAGCGTTTTGGGGATCCAGAGCAATTTCCAAGATTGATGAACCCCGGGGTGTGTTCATGTGTCCGTCGTCAACACTGACAGTTTTGGCCAATTCTAACATGTTTTGTGGACTATTTCCACAGGTTTTGAACCCCAAGGTGTGCTTACATGTCGGTCATCAACACTCACAGTTTTGGCCGATTCTGGCCCGTTTCATGGACTACTACTCACCGTTTTGGGGTCCCAAAGCGATTTCCATGCTTGTCGAACTCCAAGGTGTGCTCATGTGTCGGTCATCAACAATCATAGTTTGGGTCGATTCTTGCCCGTTTCTTGGACTATTACCCTATTTTGGGGTCTCGGAGTCATTTCCACGATTGACGAACCCCAGGGTGCGTTTACGTGTCGGTCATCAACACTCACATATTCGGCTGAATCGTGTCCGCTTCATGCACTATTACTAATTTTTTTGGGGACCCAGAGCGATTTCCACGATTGATGAACCCCGGGTGCGTTTATTTGTCCGTCATCAACACTCACAGTTTTGTCCAATTCTGACCTGTTTCATGGACTATTACTCACCGTTTGGGGGTCCCAAAGCGATTTCCATGGTTGTCGAACTCCAAGGTGCGCTTACGTCGGTCATCAAGAATCACAGTTTGGGCCGATTCTGGCCCGTTTCTTGGACTATTACTCTATTTTGGGGTCTCGTAGTCATTTCTATGATTGACGAACCCCGGGGTGCATTTACGCGTCGGTCATCAACACTCACATATTTGGCTGATTCTAGTCCGTTTCATGCCATATTACTCAGCGTTTTCGGGACCCAGAGCGATTTCCACGATTGATGAACCCCGGGTGTGTTTATGTGTCCTACATCAACACTCACCGTGTTGGCCAATTCTGACATGTTTCGTGGTCTATTACTCACCGTTTGGTGGTCCCGAAGCGATTTCCATAGTTGTTGAACCCCAAGGTGTGCTTACGTTTCCACAGTTTGGGCCGATTTTGGCCCGTTTCATGGACTATTACTCACTGTTTTGGGGTCCCAAAGCGATTTCCATGGTTGTCAAACTCCAAGGTGCGCTCATGTGTCGGTCATCAACAATCACAGTTTGGGTCGATTCTTGCCCGTTTCTTGGACTATTACCCTATTTTGGCGTCTCGGAGTCATTTCCACGATTGACGAACCCCAGGGTGCGTTTATGTGTTGGTCATCAACACTCACATATTCGGCTGAATCGTGTCTGTTTCGTGCACAATTACACAGCGTTTTGGGGACCCATTGCAATTTCCACGCTTGATGAACCCCTGGGTGCATTTATGTGTCCGTCGTCAACACTCATAGTTTTGTCCAATTCTGACCTATTTCATGGACTATTACTAACCATTTTGCGGTCCCGAGGCGATTTCCATAGTTGTTGAATCCAAGGTCTGCTTACGTGTTGGTCATCAACACTCGCAGTTTTGGCCGATTCTGGCCCGTTTCATGGACTATTACTCACCGTTTTTGGGTCCCAAAGCGATCTCCATGGTTGTCGAACCCCAAGGTGCGCTTACGTGTCGGTCATCAAGAATCACAGTTTGGGCCGATTCTGGCCCGTTTCTTGGACTATTACTCTACTTTGGGGTCTCGGAGTCATTTCCACGATTGACGAACCCCGGGGTGCGTTTATGTGTCGGTCATCAACACTCACATATTCGGCCAATTCTAATCTGTTTCAGGCACTATTACTCAGCATTTTGGGGATCCAGAGCAATTTCCACGATTGATGAACCCCGGGGTGCGTTTATGTGTCCGTCGTCAACACTGACAGTTTTGGCCAAGTCTGACATGTTTCATGGACTATTACTCACTGTTTTGGGGTCCTGAAGCGATTTCCAAAGGCTTTGAACCCCAAGGTGTGCTTACGTGTCGTTCATCAACACTCGTAGTTTTGGCCGATTCTGGCCTGTTTCATGGACTATTACTCACCGTTTTGGGGTCCCAAAGCGATTTCCATGGTTGTCGAACTCCAAGGTGCGCTTACGTGTCGGGCATCAAGAATCATAGTTTGGGCCAATTCTGGCCCGTATCTTGGACTATTACTCTAACTTGGGGTCTCAGAGTCATTTCCACAATTGACGAACCCCGGGGTGCATTTACGTGTCGGTCATCAACACTCACATATTCGGCCGATTCTAGTCCGTTTCATACACTATTACTCAGCGTTTTGGGACCCAGAGCAATTTCCACGATTGATGAACCCCGGGGTGCGTTTATGTGTCCGTCGTCAACACTGACAGTTTTGGCCAATTCTGACATGTTTCGTGGACTTACTCACTGTTTTGTGGTCCCGAAGCGATTTCCATAGTTGTGGAACCCCAAGATGTGCTTACGTGTTGGTCATCAACACTCGGAGTTTTGGCCGTTTCTGGCCCGTTTTATGGACTATTACTCACCGTTTTGCGGTCCCAAAGCGATCTCCATGGTTGTCGAAACCCACGGTGCGCTTACGTGTCGGTCATCAAGAATCACAGTTTGGGCCAATTCTGGCCCGTTTGTTGGACTATTACTCTATTTTGGGGTCTCGGAGTCATTTCCACGATTGACGAACCCCGGGGTGTGTTTACGTGTCGGTCATCAACACTCACATATTCGGCCGATTCTAGTCCGTTTCATGCACTATTACTCAGCGTTTTGGGGATCCAGACCAATTTCCACGATTGATGAACCCCGGGGTGTGTTTATGTGTCTGTCGTCAACACTGACAGTTTTGGCCAATTCTGACATGTTTCGTGGACTATTACTCACCGTTTTGCGGTCCTGAAGCGATTTCCATAGGTTTTGAACCCCAAGATGTGCTTACATATCGGTCATCAACACTCGCAGTTTTGGCCGATTCTGGCCCGTTTCATGGACTATTACTCACCGTTTTGGGGTCCCAAAGCGATTTCCATTGTTGTCGAACTCCAAGGTGCGCTCATGTGTCGGTCATCAACAATCATAGTTTGGGTCGATTCTTGCCCGTTTCTTGGACTATTACCCTATTTTGGGGTCTCAGAGTCATTTCCACGATGGACGAACCCCAGGGTGTGTTTGTGTGTTGGTCATCAACACTCACATATTCGGCTGAATCGTGTCCGTTTCATGCACAATTACAAAGCGTTTCATGCACAATCACAAAGCGTTTATGTGTCCGTCGTCAACACTCACAGTTTTCTCCAATTCTGACCTGTTTCATGGACTATTACTAACCGTTTTGCGGTCCCGAGGCGATTTCCATACTTGTTGAATCCAAGGTGTGCTTATGTGTTGGTCATCAACACTCGCAGTTTTGGCCGATTCTGGCCCGTTTCATGGACTATTACACACCGTTTTGGGGTGCCAAAGCGATCTCCATGGTTGTCGAACTCCAAGGTGCGCTTACGTCGGTCATCAAGAATCACAGTTTGGGCCGATTCTGGCCCGTTTCTTGGACTATTACTCTATTTTGGGGTCTCGAAGTCATTTCCACGATTGACGAACCCCGGGGTGCATTTACGTGTCGGTCATCAACACTCCCATATTCGGCCGATTCTAGTCCGTTTCATGCACTATTACTCAGCGTTTTGGGGAGCCAGAGCGATTTCCACGATTGATGAACCCCGGGTGCGTTTATGTGTCCGTCGTCAACACTCACAGTGTTGGCCAATTCTGACATGTTTCGTGGACTATTCCTCACCGTTTTGTGGTCCCGAAGCGATTTCCATAGTTGTTGAACCCCAAGGTGTGCTTACGTGTTGGTCATCAACACTCGCAGTTTTGGCCGATTCTGGCCCGTTTCATGGACTATTACTCACCATTTTGGGGTCCCAAAGCGATTTCCATGGTTGTCGAACTCCAAGGTGCGCTCATGTGTCGGTCATCAACAATCACAGTTTGGGCCGATTCTGGCCCGATCCTTGGACTATTACTCTATTTTGGGGTCTCGGAGTCATTTCCACGATTGTCGAACCCCGGGGTGCGTTTACGTGTCGGTCATCAACACTCACATATTCGGCAGATTCTAGTCTGTTTTGTGCTCTACTACTCAGCGATTTTGGGACCCAGAGCGATTTCCACGATTGATGAACCCCGGGTGCGTTTATGTGTCCGTCGTCATACTGACAGTTTTGGCCAATTCTGGCATGTTTCGTGGACTATTACTCACCGTTTTGTGGCCCCGAAGCGATATCCATAGTTGTTGAACTCCAAGGTATGCTTTGGTGTTGGTCATCAACACTCGCAATTTTGGCCGATTCTGGCCTGTTTCATGGACTATTACTCACCGTTTTGGGGTTCCAAAGCGATCTCCATGGTTGTCGAACTCCAAGGTGCGCTTACGTGTCGGTCATAAAGAATCACAGTTTGGGCCGATTCTGGCCCGTTTCTTGGACTATTACTCAACTTTGGGGTCTCAGAGTTATTTCCATGATTGACGAACCCCGGGGTGCGTTTACGTGTCGGTCATCAACACTCACATATTTGGCCAATTGTATCCATTTCATGCACTACACAGTTGGCCAATTGTAGTCCATTTCATCAACACTCACATATTTGGCCAATTGTCGGTCATCAACAATCACAGTTTGGGCCGATTCTTGCACGTTTCTTGGACTATTACCCTATTTTGGCGTCTCGGAGTCATTTCCACGATTGACGAACCCCCGGGTGCGTTTATGTGTTGGTCATCAACACTCACATATTCGGCTGAATCGTGTCCGTTTCGTGCACAATTACACAGCGTTTTGGGGACCCATAGCAATTTCCAAGCTTGATGAACCCCTGGGTGCATTTATGTGTCTGTCGTCAACACTCATAGTTTTGTCCAATTCTGACCTGTTTCATGGACTATTACTAACCGTTTTGCGGTCCCGAGGCGATTTCCATAGTTGTTGAATCCAAGGTGAGCTTACGTGTTGGTCATCAACACTCACAGTTTTGGTTGATTCTGGCCCGTTTCATGGACTATTACTCACCGTTTTGGGGTCCCGAAGTGATTTCCATGGTTGTCGAACTCCAAGGTGCGCTTACGTGTCGGTCATCAACAATCACAGTTTGGGCCGATTCTGGCCCGTTTCTTGGACTATTACTCAACTTTGGGGTCTCAGAGTTATTTCCACGATTGACGAACCCCGGGGTGCGTTTACGTGTCGGTCATCAACACTCACATATTTGGCCAATTGTAGTCCATTTCATGCACTACACAGTTGGCCAATTGTAGTCCATTTCATCAACACTCACATATTTGGCCAATTGTCGGTCATCAACAATCACAGTTTGGGCCGATTCTTGCACGTTTCTTGGACTATTACCCTATTTTGGCGTCTCGGAGTCATTTCCACGATTGACGAACCCCCGGGTGCGTTTATGTGTTGGTCATCAACACTCACATATTCGGCTGAATCGTGTCCGTTTCGTGCACAATTACACAGCGTTTTGGGGACCCATAGCAATTTCCAAGCTTGATGAACCCCTAGGTGCATTTATGTGTCTGTCGTCAACACTCATAGTTTTGTCCAATTCTGACCTGTTTCATGGACTATTACTAACCATTTTGCGGTCCCGAGGCGATTTCCATAGTTGTTGAATCCAAGGTGTGCTTACGTGTTGGTCATCAACACTCACAGTTTTGGTTGATTCTGGCCCGTTTCATGGACTATTACTCACGTTTTTGGGGTGCCAAAGCGATCTCCATGGTTGTCGAACTCCAAGGTGCGCTTACGTCGGTCATCAAGAATCACCGTTTGGGCCGATTCTGGCCCGTTTCTTGGACTATTACTCTATTTTTGGGTCTCGGAGTCATTTCCAAGATTGTCGAACCCCGGGGTGCGTTTACGTGTCGGTCACATGTTCGGCCGATTCTAGTCTGTTTTGTGCTCTATTACTCAGCGATTTTGGGACCCAGAGCGATTTCCACGATTGATGAACCCCGGGTGCGTTTATGTGTCCGTCGTCAACACTCATAGTTTTGGCCAATTCTGACATGTTTCGTGGACTATTACTCACCGTTTTGTGGCCCCGTAGCGATTTCCATAGTTGTTGAACCCCAAGG
>NW_025228628.1:27102-28927 GCF_018294505.1 Triticum aestivum | reverse complement strand
GAATCACAGTTTGGGCCGATTCTGGCCCGTTTCTTGGACTATTACTCTATTTTGGGGTCTCAAAGTCATTTCCACGATTGACGAACCCCGGGGTGCATTTACGTGTCGGTCATCGACACTCACATATTCGGCCGATTCTAGTCCGTTTCATGCACTATTACTCAGCGTTTTGGGGACCCAGAGCGATTTCCACGATTGATGAACCCCGGGTGCGTTTATGTGTCCGTCGTCAACACTCACAGTGTTGGCCAATTCTGACATGTTTCGTGGACTATTACTCACCGTTTTGTGGTCCCGAAGCGATTTCCATAGTTGTTGAACCCCAAGGTGTGCTTACGTGTTGGTCATCAACACTCGCAGTTTTGGCCGATTCTGGCCCATTTCATGGACTATTACTCACCATTTTGGGGTCCCAAAGCGATTTCCATGGTTGTCGAACTCTAAGGTGCGCTCATGTGTCGGTCATCAGCAATCACAGTTTGGGCCGATTCTGGCCCGATTCTTGGACTATTACTCTATTTTGGGGTCTCGGAGTCATTTCCACGATTGTCGAACCCCGGGGTACGTTTACGTGTCGGTCATCAACACTCACATATTCGGCAGATTCTAGTCTGTTTTGGGCTCTACTAGTCAGCGATTTTGGGACCCAGAGCGATTTCCACGATTGATGAACCCCGGGTGCGTTTATGTGTCCATCGTCATACTGACAGTTTTGGCCAATTCTGGCATGTTTCGTGGACTATTACTCACCGTTTTGTGGCCCCGAAGCGATATCCATAGTTGTTGAACTCCAAGGTATGCTTTCGTGTTGGTCATCAACACTCGCAATTTTGGCCGATTCTGGCCTGTATCAGGGACTATTACTCACCGTTTTGGGGTTCCAAAGCGATCTCCATGGTTGTCGAACTCCAAGGTGCGCTTACGTGTCGGTCATAAAGAATCACAGTTTGGGCCAATTCTGGCCCGTTTCTTGGACTATTACTCAACTTTGGGGTCTCAGAGTTATTTCCACGATTGACGAACCCCGGGGTGCGTTTACGTGTCGGTCATCAACACTCACATATTTGGCCAATTGTAGTCCCTTTCATGCACTATTACTCAGCGTTTTGGGGATCCAGAGCAATTTCCACGATTAATGAACCCCGGGGTGTGTTCATGTGTCCGTCGTCAACACTGACAGTTTTGGCCAATTCTAACATGTTTTGTGGACTATTACTTACCGTTTGGGGTCCTGAAGCGATTTCCACAGGTTTTGAACCCCAAGGTGTGCTGACATGTCGGTCATCAACACTCACAGTTTTGGCCGATTCTGGCCCATTTCATGGACTATTACTCACCGTTTTGGGGTCCCAAAGCGATTTCCATGGTTGTCAAACTCCAAGGTGCGCTCATGTGTCGGTCATCAACAATCATAGTTTGGGTCGATTCTTGCCCGTTTCTTGGACTATTACCCTATTTTGGGGTCTCGGAGTCATTTCCACGATTGACGAACCCCAGGGTGCGTTTACGTGTCGGTCATCAACACTCACATATTCGGCTGAATCGTGTCCGTTTCGTGCACTATTACTCAGTGTTTTGGGGACCCAGAGCGATTTCCACGATTGATGAACCCCGGGTGCGTTTATGTGTCCGTCGTCAACACTCACAGTTTTGTCCAATTCTAACCTGTTTCATGGACTATTACTCACCGTTTTGGGGTCCCGAAGCGATTTCCATAGTTGTTGAACTCCAAGGTGTGCTTACGTGTTGATCATCAACACTCGCAGTTTTGGCCGATTCTAGCCCGTTTCATGGACTATTAATCACCGTTTTGGGGTCCCAAAGC
>NW_025228628.1:6466-26870 GCF_018294505.1 Triticum aestivum | reverse complement strand
GAACTCCAAGGTGCGCTTACGTCGGTCATCAAGAATCACAGTGTGGGCCGATTCTGGCCCGTTTCTTGGACTATTACTCTATTTTGGGGTCTCGTCTATGATTGACGAACCCCGGGGTGCATTTACGTGTCGGTCATCAACACTCACATATTCGGCTGATTCTAGTCCGTTTCATGCCCTATTACTCAGCGTTTTGGGGACCCAGAGCGATTTCCACGATTGATGAACCCCGGGTGCGTTTATGTGTCCTACGTCAACACTCACCGTGTTGGCCAATTCTGACATGTTTCGTGGTCTATTACTCACCGTTTTGTGGTCCCGAAGCGATTTCCATAGTTGTTGAACCCCAAGGTGTGCTTACGTGTTGCTCATCAACACTCGCAGTTTTGGTTGATTTTGGCCCGTTTCATGGACTATTACTCACCGTTTTGGGGTCCCAAAGCGATTTCCATGGTTGTCAAACTCCAAGGTGCGCTCATGTGTCGGTCATCAACAATCACAGTTTGGGTCGATTCTTGCACGTTTCTTGGACTATTACCCTATTTTGGCGTCTCGGAGTCATTTCCACGATTGACGAACCCCAGGGTGCGTTTATGTGTTGGTCATCAACACTCACATATTCGGCTGAATCGTGTCCGTTTCGTGCACAATTACACAGCGTTTTGGGGACCCATAGCAATTTCCAAGCTTGATGAACCCCTGGGTGCATTTATGTGTCTGTCGTCAACACTCATAGTTTTGTCCAATTCTGACCTGTTTCATGGACTATTACTAACCGTTTTGCGGTCCCGAGGCGATTTCCATAGTTGTTGAATCCAAGGTGTGCTTACATGTTGGTCATAAACACTCGCAGTTTTGGCCGATTCTGGCCCGTTTCATGGACTATTACTCACCGTTTTGGGGTGCCAAGGCGATCTCCATGGTTGTCGAACTCCAAGGTGCGCTTACGTCGGTCATCAAGAATCACCGTTTGGGCCGATTCTGGCTCGTTTCTTGGACTATTACTCTATTTTGGGGACTCGGAGTCATTTCCATGATTGACGAACCCCGGGGTGCATTTACGTGTCGGTCATCAACACTCACATATTCGGCTGATTCTAGTCTGTTTCATGCCCTATTACACAGCATTTTGGGGACCTAGAGAGATTTCCACGATTGATGAACCCCGGGTGCGTTTATGTGTCCTACGTCAACACTCACCGTGTTGGCCAATTCTCACATGTTTCGCGGACTATTACTCACCGTTTTGTGGTCCCGAAGCGATTTCGATAGTTGTTGAACCCCAAGGTGTGCTTACGTGTTGGTCATCAACACTCGCAGTTTTGGCCGATTCTGGCCCGTTTCATGGACAACTACTCATCATTTTGGGGTCCCAAAGCGATTTCCATGGTTGTCGAACTCCAAGGTGCGCTCATGTGTCGATCATCAACAATCACAGTTTGGGTCGGTTCTGGCCCGTTTCTTGGACTATTACTCTATTTTCGGGTCTCGGAGTCATTTCCAAGATTGTCGAACCCCGGGGTGCGTTTACGTGTGTCACATGTTCGGCCGATTCTTGTCTGTTTTGTGCTCTATTACTCAGCGATTTTGGGACCCAGAGCGATTTCCATGATTGATGAACCCCGGGTGCATTTATGTGTTCATCATCAACACTGACAGTTTTGGCCAATTCTAACATGTTTCGTGGACTATTACTCACCGTTTTGGGGTCCTGAAGCGATTTCCACAGGTTTTGATCCCCAAGATGTGCTTACGTGTCGGTCATCAACACTCGCAGTTTTGGCGGAATCTGGCCCGTTTCATGGACTATTACTCACCGTTTTGGGGTCCCTAAGCGATCTCCATGGTTTTCGAACTCCAAGGTGCGCTTACGTGTCGGGCATCAAGAATCACAGTTTGGTCCAATTCTGGCCCGTATCTTGGACTATTTCTCTATTTTGGGGTCTCGGAGTCATTTCCGCGATTGAAGAACCCCAGGGTGCGTTTACGTGTCGGTCATCAACACTCACATATTCGGCCGATTCTAGTCCGTTTCATGCACTATTACTCAGCGTTTTGGGGATCCAGAGCAATTTCCACGATTGATGAACCCCGGGGTGTGTTTATGTGTCCGTCATCAACACTGACAGTTTTGGCCAATTCTGACATGTTTCGTGGACTATTACACACAGTTTTGGGGTCCCGAAGCGATTTCCATAGTTGTTGAACCCCAAGGTGTGCTTACGTGTTGGTCATCAACACTCGCAGTTTTGGCCGATTCTGGCCCGTTTCATGGACTATTACTCACCGTTTTGGGGTCCCAAAGCGATTTCCATGGTTGTCGAACTCCAAGGTGCGCTCATGTGTCGGTCATCAACAATCACTGTTTGGGTCGATTCTTGCCCGTTTCTTGGACTATTACCCTATTTTGGGGTCTCGCAGTCATTTCCACGATTAAAGAACCCCAGGGTGCGTTTATGTGTTGGTCATCAACACTCACATATTCGGCTGAATCGTGTCCGTTTCGTGCACAATTACACAGCGTTTTGGGGACCCAGAGCGATTTCCACGATTGATGAACCCCGGGTGCGTTTATGTGTCCGTCGTCAACACTCACAGTTTTGTCCAATTCTGACCAGTTTCATGGACTATTACTAACCGTTTTGCGGTCCCGAGGCGATTTCCATAGTTGTTGAATCCAAGATGTGCTTACGTGTTGGTCATCAACACTCGCAGTTTTGGCCGATTCTGGCCCGTTTCATGGACTATTACTCACTGTTTTGGGGTGCCAAAGCGATCTCCATGCTTGTCGAACTCCAAGGTGCGCTTACGTCGGTCATCAAGAATCACAGTTTGGGCCGATTCTGGCCCGTTTCTTGGACTATTACTCTATTTTGCGGTCTCGGAGTCATTTCCACGATTGACGAACCCCGGGGTGCATTTACATGTCGGTCATCAACACTCACAAATTCAGCCAATTGTAGTCCGTTTCATGCACTATTACTCAGTGTTTTCGGGACCCAGAGCGATTTCCACGATTGATGAACCCCGGGTGCGTTTATGTGTCCGTCGTCAACACTCACAGTGTTGGCCAATTCTGACATGTTTCGTGGACTATTACTCACAGTTTTGGGGTCCCGAAGCGATTTCCATAGTTGTTGAACCCCAAGGTGTGCTTACGTGTTGGTCATCAACACTCGCAGTTTTGGCCGATTCTGGCCCGTTTCATGGACTATTACTCACCGTTTTGGGGTCCCAAAGCGATCTCCATGGTTGTCGAACTCCAAGGTGCGCTTACGTGTCGGTCATCAACAATCACAGTTTGGGCCAATTCTGGCCCATATCTTGGACTATTACTCTATTTTGGGTTCTCAGAGTCATTTCCACGATTGACGAACCCCGGGGTGCGTTTACGTGTCGGCCATCAACACTCACATATTCGGCCGATTCTAGTCTGTTTCATGCACTATTACTCTGCGTTTTGGGGACCCAGAGCGATTTCCGTGATTGATGAACCCCGGGTGCGTTTATGTGTCCGTCGTCAACACTCACAGTTTTGGCCAATTCTGACATGTTTCGTGGACTATTACTCACCGTTTTGTGGTCCCGAAGTGATTTCCATAGTTGTTGAACCCCAAGGTGTGCTTATGTGTTGGTCATCAACACTCGCAATTTTGGCCGATTCTGGCCCGTTTCATGGACTATTACTCACCGTTTTGGGGTCCCAAAGCGATTTCCATGGTTGTCGAACTCCAAGGTGCGGTCATGTGTCGGTCATCAACAATCACAGTTTTGGCCGATTCTGGCCCGTTTCTTGGACTATTACTCTATGTTGGGGTCTCGGAGTCATTTCCACGATTGTCGAACCCCAGGGTGCATTTACGTGTCGGTCATCCACACTCACATATTCGGCCGATTCTAGTCTGTTTTGTGCTCTATTACTCAGCGTTTTGGCGAACCAGAGCGATTTCCACGATTGATGAACCCCGGCTGCATTTATGTGTCCGTCGTCAACACTCACAGTTTTGGCCAATTCTGACATGTTTCGTGGACAATTACTCACCGTTTTGGGGTCCCGAAGCGATTTCCATAGGTTTTGAACCCCAATGTGTGATTACGTGTCGGTCATCAACACTCGCAGTTTTGGCCGATCCTGGCCCGTTTCATGGACTATTACTCACCGTTTTGGGGTCCCAAAGCGATTTCCATGGTTGTCGAACTCCAAGGTGCACTCATGTTTCGGTCAGCAACAATCACAGTTTGGGTCGATTCTTGCCAATTTCTTGGACTATTACCCTATTATGGGGTCTCGGAGTCCTTTCCACGATTGATGAACCCTAGGGTGCATTTACGTGTCGGTCATCAACACTCACATATTCGGCCGAATCGTGTCCGTTTCGTGCACGATTACTCGGTGTTTTGGGGACCCAGAGCGATTTCCATGATTGATGAACCCCGGGTGCATTTATGTGCCCGTCGTCAACACTCACAGTTTTGTCAAATTCTGACCTATTTCATGGACTATTACTCACCGTTTTTGGGTCCCGAAACGATTTCCATAGTTGTTGAACTCCAAGGTGTGCTTACGTGTTGGTCATCAACACTCATAGTTTTGGCAGATTCTGGCCCGTTTCATCGACTATTACTCACCATTTTTGGGGTCCCAAAACGATCTCCATGGTTGTCAAACTCCAAGGTGCGCTTACGTGTCGGTCATCAAGAATCACAGTTTGGGCCAATTCTGGCCCGTTTCTTGGACTATAACTCTATTTTGGGGTCTCGGAGTCATTTTCACGATTGAGGAACCCCGGGGTGCATTTACGTGTCGGTTATCAACACTCACATATTCGGCCGATTCTAGTCCGTTTCATGCACTATTACTCAGCGTTTTGGGGACCCAGAACGATTTCCACGATTGATGAACCCCGGGTGCGCTTATGTGTCCGTCGTCGACACTCACTGTTTTGGCCAATTCTGACTTGTTTCGTGGACTATTACTCACCGTTTTGTGGTCTCGACGTGATTTCCATAGTTGTTGAACCCCAAGATGTGCTAACGTGTTGGTCATCAACACTCACAGTTTTGGCCGATTCTGGCCCGTTTCATGGACTACTACTCACCGTTTTGGGGTCCCAAAGCGATCTCCATGGTTGTCGAACTCCAAGGTGCGCTTACGTGTTGGTCATCAACAATCACAGTTTGGGCCGATTCTGGCCCGTATCTTGGACTATTACTCTATTTTGGGTTCTCAGAGTCATTTCCACGATTGACGAACCCCGGGGTGCATTTACGTGTCGGTCATCAACACTCACATATTCGGCCTATTCTAGTCTGTTTCATGCACTATTACTGAGCGTTTTGGGGACCCAGAGCAATTTGCACGATTGATGCACCCCGTCAACACTGATATTTTTGGCCAATTCTGACATGTTTCATGGACTTACTCACCGTTTTGTGGTCCCGAAGCGATTTCCATAGGTTTTGAACCCCCAAGGTGTGCTTACGTGTTGGTCATCAACACTCGCAGTTTTGATTCTGTGTCAGGACCCCGACTCGATGCCACATCGATCTAGCATGTAACACCTCATATCACTTTGCGGCCTCACGCACGGTATTCCCACGGGTGTCGCCTTACCTTTGCCCGGGACCGTTTGCGCCTTTTGGCACACGTATATGACAGTGTCGCTAGCATCCATATGATAAGGAGCCCGGGCTGACATGGCTAGTCATAAACCCAAAGTGGCACAAATTTACAGGGACAGGCATCCATGACCCAGCATCGAACGTGTCGGTCATCAGCGAGTGAATCCAGGCTGTAGCACTGGGCTAGCAGGACTCCGGTGAACCGGGCTGTAGCGGGCTAACAGGACTCCGGTATTCATCGCGTGACATTTCCCCGAAGGGACAGACACAGGAACGAAGAAGGACACATGCCGGCCAGCCTAAGTGTTCCGGAGCAGTAGCAAGCTACCATGGCTCAGTGGAAACACTAGGAGACATTTCCCGGTAAGAGAGGCTACTAAAGATAAACAACTAGATGGTCAGATCCCACACATACCAAGCATTTCAATAACATACACACAATATGCTCGATATGTGCAACACAACATGGCATCACAAAATGACTCTACGACTCAAGTAATTATTCATTAGGCTCCGAGGAGCGAGACATTACAAACATGGGTCTAATGACCCAACACTCAGAGCATACAAGTCAAAGCACAAGCGGAAGCTATCATGTCTGAGTACAGACAACTATAAATGAAAAAGGCTGAGAAGCCTGACTATCTATCAGATCCTGCCGAGGGCACAAGATCGTAGCTGAGGTATCAAGCTAAACGTCGAAGACCACGCGGAAATACTAGTGAGACTGAAGTCTCTCTGCAAAAACATAAAATAGGCAAACGTGAGTACAAATGTACCCAGCAAGACTTACATCAGAACTATCTACATATGCATCATTATCAACAAAGGGATGGTGGGGTTTAACTGCAACAAGCCAGCTTTGACTCGGTGGCTATCCTAAACTACGACTGCAATGTAACTCTTTGAGGTGGCGCACACAAGTCCACATATTCACCAACCAATACCCCACTATGGATCCGCTCCCGTCTCCCTACGAGAACGCCATCCATAGCACTCACGCTTATCTTGCGTATTTTAGAGTATCCACTTTCACTTGTCTATGAACTGATATAAGCAACCCAGAAGTCCTTTTCCGCGGACACGGCTATTCGAATAGATGATGTTAACCCTGCAGGGGTGTACTTCTTCATACATGTTTCCACCACTTAGCGTCTGCACACGACATGTGCTCGGCAGACTTCAAGCGAAAGCCGACGTGGGTGTAGACCACGACCTACCTAAACACTCAAGTCTCTAGTCCAGGTTTATCGCCTATTCGGGTTCCATCCATGAGGAGATCCGGCCGGAGTTTCGCTCACAGCCCCAAACGATGTGAACAGGGTTCCGTGACACCAAACGGGCGCCCGGTTTACCCGGCCACGTGCCTACCGCATAGCAGCCCACCCCTACGGTCAGCGCTGTCCACGGCCTCCAGCATACTACAAACACCAGAAACTACTTGCAACTCCTGGACAGAGGACGAGGGTGAATAAGAAGTCGAGCGGGGTCATATTTCAGGGCCCAATGTATGGTAGTAGCTGAATCATGGATCACAAACACAGAACTCAGTTCCTGAGGACGGCTACAATGAGACAACCCACCATGTACTCCTACATGGCCTCTCACCGCTACCTTTACCAAATCGTGTTCACATACTTAGCTCACACACAGTAGGACATGTTCACACGCCTCTGATTCATCCCCGATGAATCAGACCTGACTCAACTCTAAGCAGTAGCAGGCATGACAAACAAACATGAATGAGTAGGCACAACAGGGCTCAAACAACTCCTACTCATACTAGTGGGTTTCATCTATTTACTGTGGAATGACAGGTCATGCAAAGGATAAAGGGGTTCTGCTACCGCAGCAAGTAACAGATGAATCGTTGTTGTCCTAATGCAGTAAAAAAGAGCAGGAGCGAGAGAGTAGGATTGTATCGGAATGAACAAGGGGGTTTTGCTTGCCTGGCACTTCTGAAGATAACATTGAGTCTTCATCAGTGTCAATGATCACATCATCGGTATCACGTCTACCGAGAGGGGACAAATACCGGCAACAAAGAAGAAATACAATCAATGCAATGCACAATATGATGCATGCTCATGACATGGCAATATGAATGTGTTTTGAGCTAATGCAACTAGCAACAGATTAAATGAAGTTGGTTTGAATACAAGATTCAAATTCAAACTCCATATGTGATTATTTAAATGTCATTCACTTCATTTGCTCTAAACAGTAGTGATAAGTTGTTCTAACATGCATGAAAATGGTACAGATGGATTCCTTGAATTTTTCTGATAATTTTTCATATATAAATTATTTAATTTGGAGTTACAGTTAATTTTCTATGATTTATTGAAGTTTTTAGGCATTTTCTGGAATTTCCTGATTATTAATAAATCCAGTAATTGAATTAATGCGCCAGCCTGACGTCATAGTGACGTCAGCAGGTCAACGGGCTGGTCCGGGTCAAACCTGACGTGTGGGACCCACACGTCAGTGACAGGGCGTTAACAGGGGTTTATTTAGTTTAATTAAAAGGTTAGGGGGGGGGTCGGGCCCGCTGGTCAGCGTCAGGGGGGGTTTATTTTAGTTTAATTAAGGATTAAGACACTAGGGCCCACATGTCAGTGTCAGCAGGGGGGGTAATTAAATTAAAATAAACTAACTAATTAACAGGGGGGGCTGGCCCCACCTGTCATCGACCCAGGGGGGGTCAAACCACTGGTCAACAGGGCCTAACACGCCGGCGGTTCGTCGCCGGTGGCAACAGGCGCGGCGGAGGGCTCGGGTTCGCTCCTCCGGCGTCCAAATGGGCGGAGGAGAGCGGCTACGGGGAGCTGGAGCTCACCCGCGCCCGTTTCAGCAAGCAGCAGCAGCTAGGGCGGCCGGAGACGACGGCCCCGAGCTTGGCAGCGGCGGCCGGAGCTCGGGCGTGCTCGGGTTCGGCGTTACACGGCACGGCGAGGTCAGCTGAGGGTCTCTACGGGTTACTGGGGTCGTCAGGAGCACTCGAAGGCAACGAGCGCAGGTGGAGGACCCCGGGAGCACGAAGCTCACCGGCCATGGCGGACGGCGGCTTCGGGTGCTTGTGGGGCGGCGGCTACAGGGTGCGCGAGAGAGAGAGAGGTGAGGGGAAACGACGGCAAGCTCACAGGGATGCAGCAGGGTGGCTCAGTGGGCTCGGAGACGCGCCGGAGTGGCCGAATTCGATGGAGCAGATCCTCGGCGGCCGGCGAGGGGGAAAACATCGGGGGCGGCGTTCCGGGGCTCTTCTGGTCGCGTGACACGACGACGAGGACGAGGGAGGACTTGCGGAGCTCTGGGAGGCGTCGGGGAGGCGAGAGGGGAATGGTGGCCGCGGCGAACGGCGTCGGTGGCGACGGCTGTGTTCTCGGGTGAGAGGGAGAGAGAGCAGGGGGAGAAGAGGAGGGCGAGGGAGAGTGAGAGCGGTGCGGGGCAGCTGCGTGGCTTCGTCCGGGGCATCGAGGGAGTCCGGGGGGAAGCAGGAGGTGGCCAGCAGGGGGGGAAGGTAGCGCGCGCGCGTGCCGGCGAGCGTCGGGCACACGCCCTCGTCCTTCTGTCCGAGGAGGAAGACGACAGGGAAGGCGCGGGTGGGCTGGGCCGGCCAGAGGGGGGGGGAGCTGGGCCGGCTGGTGGGCTGCACGGGTGAGACCAGGTATGTGGCTGGGCTTCTCTTTTTTTTTCTGTTTTCTATTTTCTGTAGTTTGCTTTGATTTAGTTTAGCAACTAAATCATTTAAATAAATTCTGTAGATTTTTATGTGGCTTGCTAAAATATATACAGAGCCACTCACAAACCTCCAGAATTATTGGAGTCATATTTAATATATATTAAATATAAATCCAAAGCAAATAGTTATTGGATTAATTCAAATGGCCCAAAATAATTAACTCTGAGATACCAAAAATATTGTTTTGAGTTTTACCTCTTTGCAATATTTTCAGAGACTAAGAGGAACATTTTTGGACTTCTTTGAGGAGATTTTAATGTTGATCATTTTTAGAAGGTTTCTGAGGCTTTGAAAATTCCTCAATTCAAATTTCATTTGAATTTAAACATGATGCAGCAAGAGGTCTAGCCTAGTGCATTACCAGAAGCTAGGGATGTGACAACTCACCCCCACTAAACAAGAATCTTGTCTCGAGATTCAAGCGTAGGGTAGGATGAAGGGGAAGCGGAAACTAGTACAATCTTCACGATCCAGGTTGCACTTCAAATGAACGTTGATTTGAACACCATCTTTGCCTTGTCGTCTTGCTCTGAGAAATCCTGCCAACATGGCCTGGAGGGAAGGAGACTCTAGAAGGGTCGATCTTCTCGAAGGTCGAACAACTCAGGATTAACTCACGGAATGAGACATAGAACCATCTCTCGAGTTGAGACACGAGATACACATCCATAGGAATGGAGTGAAGCAGATGACGAAGGTTCACTAGGTAGACCACAATTTCACGCTTAAGAAGGTGGTAAACGATTGTCAACGTAGCGAGGAGTTGAGTTGCCATGATACCATAACGATACACCTTAGGGAAGGTGACTCGTAGAGATATCCCCTTAAGTGGCAAAAAGAATTACTTTTGATTCAAAGATCATTGAAACTCTTTAAACCAGCCTAAGGCAATTCTCGAGCGATCGTTTGGAGGGGGTCAGTAGAATGGCATACTCGGACTTGGATGATGTGGATTACCTTGTTGAAGACAACGCAATGGATGAATTTACTTATCACCGGAAATGGAAGGGACATTGGTGGTGCAAGCTGGGAACAAAATGCAAATGCTGGGAACGATTCTGGTAACTGGGGAAGAACCCAACAATAGAGAGTGAATTCACTGTTGGAGTGGTTATAGCATAACCGAGGAAATCTGGGGCAATCCCAGCTAGTGCCGATGATAACACGTAGCGCTGGTGCGTGCTCTCAAGAACTTGAGCATTTCCACAATCATCAAGGTTTTATCAACAACCGCGTCAAGGGTGCTGACAACACAACATACTACCATGATGAATAGCGATGGACGATGCAGATGCGAAGGAGGATAACACTTTCTCAGATTTCACCTTAGCGAGGCCAAGCAAATAAAATCTGGATGATCGACCGAGAGACATTTAGCACTCCGCTTCTAATATTCTCCTTGATGTGCTAGTATAACCCATTCATAGATATGGTTTGATATCTAAAACATCAAGTAAAAGGTCGGACTTCGGGAACACAAAAATCCATAGGGGCAACTAGGGAGTAAATCCTACGAAATCCCTAGGGGGGGGGGGTGGCCAACTTCCTCAAACAAGATACTATAATAATAGGTCTACCGGATGGGTGTGTTGGCCACGACATCCACCTTACCGGTTATCGAGAGACCAATATTATAGTTCTTAGGGAAATGTTCCAACCATCATCTCTGCCTTAGATTCAGCTCTGGTTGGTGTTAGGATATTCCAGGCTCATCGAGTCTTAGGAAGAAAAATGAAAGTTTGCAACACAAATCGACGAGATGACGTTGCGGGATTCTCGGGAGATGAACTACGATAGCAAGCTCCAAAACATGAGCTGGTTCTGCTACAAACATGTGAACACGGTGTCCCAGACAAGCATGACCACGTGGTAGTCTTATAATAAAACACTACCGAGTTCAGGAGGGGGAACCATCAACGAGGGTATCGAAGTTCTTTCATAAGTCCGGATTAGCTCTTATGAAGGAACTCCTTCTCCTTGAACAAATCAATCAGTGGCTTGGTGTGCTAGGGATACATATAGATTGAAGGTTGCAAGTCTTCAAACCACAGCATTCTTTGCACGTGTGCATGACTGATTTGGAATGATTCCAAAGAAAGCAACATTGACTTTCTCGAATCCACGGCGGCAACTTGCATCAGATGCACATGAATTAAAGGAAGTCACTACCTTCATCCAAACATATGCTTCATGAGCTAGCATGAACAAATGCTTTCAAAAGTTTCCAACACTAGCTTAATGTTCAGCAAAATTATGGAGAAGACAAGGATGTTGTCAATGGGCACAACAACAATTCATCTGGGTTTCCTTTTAAAAGGAGTTCCATAGTTAAGTGAACAAGTGATAGCATTGGTCAGACCTAAAAGATATAATGGTGTATGCTCGAGGGATCAACCACGAATAAGACAACATTACGAGCATCGTTGGTACTGATTTGATTTGACGATAGCCCACACTCAAATCAAAGGATTGATAAGACAATAGGTCCAGCAACTGATCACAAGGACCAATCGATGAAGATATCATCTTTCTTCAACACACACTACACAAGAATATCCCTTTGGAACGAACTAAGTCAGGCAAGCTTTTATCTTCCAACTCTCCAAGTTGTTGTCTAGCTTAACCAACTAGCTCAGGGATATCTAACACCGATTCTTGGAGAGAAGGTGGTTCACAAGAAACCAACTTGATCATGAACTCAACATAGCGGTCAGGTGACAACCCGGTAACACCTCCAAGAAGATATTTGGAAAGTCACGAACCACCGGTATGTTACTAAGCTCGAGAACAATCTTGCTTTTGAGGGCAAGACGATATGATCAAATGAGTGAGGACTTGACAAGATCCTAACTCATCAATCGAAGGGTGCACCGAAATAAGGACTAGGTAGCACGATCAGTCTTAGAAGGATGATTCGAAAACCAACATACTAAGAATGAAATTATTATCCTTTAACTACCAAGCAACAGAGTTGCTAGCAGTATTGATTTCACACATCACAATTCATTTATCGGTATTCCGGTTGCATCAACACGAGGGCCGAGGAATGAACAGTGATGGCAAGAAGTATCACTGTACCAAGAGTTCATGGGATGGTGTGCAATTCCTATAACAATCTCGATATAAAATATGTAATACTCCAAGGTAGAGCAGAACCAAAAGCTGGATTGGCATTTGATCTGTGGAATACAACTACTTTGACCCAATCCTAGATATGGAAGAGGTACTGGAGTTTGTTTCTCCTAGTCATTCCGGAATAGAATGGCTTGACAGACCACAAGAGTCATAGGCATCGATGAACGAACGCACGCATACTCTTGACTATCAATTGATAGACGAGGGTCAGAATGCAACTAAAGAGAACAACTCAAAGGAACATATAACTTTCTGAGTTGTGGATGCATAGATTAGTATGTCGAACCAAGTTCAACATATTTCTTCCGGATAACCCATGCAGAAAGGTAGAACTGGCAGAGTCACGATTTATGAATGGAGAACTCCTCAAGAGTACTCTAATTGTGATTTTTTTTTGATCCAATAAACATCTGCCATAAGTAGTTCATGGTATTTGGAAGAAGAAGATACCACGGACTTCAAGGACTATCGCAAAGGTTACTAATATCCTAAAGGCACTAGCAATTACTATCAACATGAAGTAGGTAGAGTGAATCTCGGGTTCAGAACCCAGGAGTAGAATACCTACTACTAAGTGGCATCACGGGATGCTTTCGAGAATAAAAGCCAGAATCATCACACTGGGACACAAAACATTGCTAGATTACTAGGTGATCCCCTGAGACACCTAGGGTCGTAATAATATCTCCAACATATACGCCGAGGTAACAAAGTACCTCAACTCACCGATTAGTGTGGTTAATCTGGCCCAAAGGAACATCGGAACGGGAGGAAGGGATTTTGCAAATGCTTCAGACTATTCAGAAACGTGGGGTGACTCGGACAGCATAACGGCTATAATTGCTCAAAAAGATTTGAGACAATCACAAAAATGGTGGCATAACCACTCAGAAGCACAATAACAAGGTTTCGAGATCAACAGTTAACGTACGAAAGTAGTAGAAACTGAACTCAAGCTTAAATCCAACAATCTTATAAGTCTACTGATTAGTAACACGTGATCCTAATAGAAAGAAGAGATAGTCTAGTTCTTAATCCCGTAGGAAAGATAAGATGACTCAGATAAGAAGGCCATGAGGTATAAGGAGTAAAAAGAGCCTTACGTTCCATCCCACAATCAATTCCCTTATATAACTAAAGAATTTCTAGACTCAACTTGGACCAGTTTGGCTTGGTAAACCTACAGGCAGTCAAGCTCTGATACCAACGCTGTCAGGACCCCGACTCGATGCCACATCGATCTAGCATGTAACACCTCATATCACTTTGCGGCCTCACGCACGGTATTCCCACGGGTGTCGCCTTACCTTTGCCCGGGACCGTTTGCGCCTTTTGGCACACGTATATGACAGTGTCGCTAGCATCCATATGATAAGGAGCCCGGGCTGACATGGCTAGTCATAAACCCAAAGTGGCACAAACTTACAGGGACAGGCATCCATGACCCAGCATCGAACGTGTCGGTCATCAGCGAGTGAATCCAGGCTGTAGCACTGGGCTAGCAGGACTCCGGTGAACCGGGCTGTAGCGGGCTAACAGGACTCCGGTATTCATCGCGTGACATTTCCCCGAAGGGACAGACACAGGAACGAAGAAGGACACATGCCGGCCAGCCTAAGTGTTCCGGAGCAGTAGCAAGCTACCATGGCTCAGTGGAAACACTAGGAGACATTTCCCGGTAAGAGAGGCTACTAAAGATAAACAACTAGATGGTCAGATCCCACACATACCAAGCATTTCAATAACATACACACAATATGCTCGATATGTGCAACACAACATGGCATCACAAATGACTCTACGACTCAAGTAATTATTCATTAGGCTCCGAGGAGCGAGACATTACAAACATGGGTCTAATGACCCAACACTCAGAGCATACAAGTCAAAGCACAAGCGGAAGCTATCATGTCTGAGTACAGACAACTATAAATGAAAAAGGCTGAGAAGCCTGACTATCTATCAGATCCTGCCGAGGGCACAAGATCGTAGCTGAGGTATCAAGCTAAACGTCGAAGACCACGCGGAAATACTAGTGAGACTGAAGTCTCTCTGCAAAAACATAAAATAGGCAAACGTGAGTACAAATGTACCCAGCAAG
The DNA here is from genome assembly GCF_018294505.1 of Triticum aestivum. Classification (NCBI taxonomy): domain Eukaryota; kingdom Viridiplantae; phylum Streptophyta; class Magnoliopsida; order Poales; family Poaceae; genus Triticum; species Triticum aestivum. The sequence continues at coordinate 12,270 of NW_025228628.1, read as the reverse complement.
ACTTACATCAGAACTATCTACATATGCATCATTATCAACAAAGGGATGGTGGGGTTTAACTGCAACAAGCCAGCTTTGACTCGGTGGCTATCCTAAACTACGACTGCAATGTAACTCTTTGAGGTGGCGCACACAAGTCCACATATTCACCAACCAATACCCCACTATGGATCCGCTCCCGTCTCCCTACGAGAACGCCATCCATAGCACTCACGCTTATCTTGCGTATTTTAGAGTATCCACTTTCACTTGTCTATGAACTGATATAAGCAACCCAGAAGTCCTTTTCCGCGGACACGGCTATTCGAATAGATGATGTTAACCCTGCAGGGGTGTACTTCTTCATACATGTTTCCACCACTTAGCGTCTGCACACGACATGTGCTCGGCAGACTTCAAGCGAAAGCCGACGTGGGTGTAGACCACGACCTACCTAAACACTCAAGTCTCTAGTCCAGGTTTATCGCCTATTCGGGTTCCATCCATGAGGAGATCCGGCCGGAGTTTCGCTCACAGCCCCAAACGATGTGAACAGGGTTCCGTGACACCAAACGGGCGCCCGGGTTACCCGGCCACGTGCCTACCGCATCACAGCCCACCCCTACGGTCAGCGCTGTCCACGGCCTCCAGCATACTACAAACACCAGAAACTACTTGCAACTCCTGGACAGAGGACTAGGGTGAATAAGAAGTCGAGCGGGGTCATATTTCAGGGCCCAATGTATGGTAGTAGCTGAATCATGGATCACAAACACAGAACTCAGTTCCTGAGGACGGCTTCAATGAGACAACCCACCATGTACTCCTACATGGCCTCTCACCGATACCTTTTACCAAATCGTGTTCACACACTTAGCTCACACATAGTAGGACATGTTCACACACCTCTGATTCATCCCTGATGAATCAGACCTGACTCAACTCTAAGCAGTAGCAGGCATGACAAACAAACATGAATGAGTAGGCACAACAGGGCTCAAACAACTCCTACTCATACTAGTGGGTTTCATCTATTTACTGTGGAATGACAGGTCATGCAAAGGATAAAGGGGTTCAGCTACCGCAGCAAGTAACAGATGAATCGTTGTTGTCCTAATGCAGTAAAAGAGAGCAGGAGTGAGAGAGTGGGATTGTATCGGAATGAACAAGGGGGTTTTGCTTGCCTGGCACTTCTGAAGATAATATAGTTCTTCATCGGTGTCATCGATCACATCGCCGGTACACGTCTATCGAGAGGGGACAATTACCGGCAAACAAGGAAGAACGCAATCAATGCAATGCGACAATATGATGCATGAATGTGACATGGCAATATGATGTGATTTGTGCTGATGCAACTAAACCAGATTAAATGAAGTTGGTTTGAATCCAGGATTCAAATTCAAACTCCATATGTGATTATTCAGATGCCATTTAATTGATTTGTCCTAAACAGTGGTGATAAGTTGTTCTAACATGCATGGAAATGGTACAGATGGATTCCTTGAATTTTTCTGATAATTTTTCATATATAAATTATTTAATTTGGAGTTACGGTTGAATTTCTATGATTTATTGAAGTTTAGGGCATATTCTGAAAATAAATAAATCATTTCTGACTTATTTAAAATCCCAGAAGCATATACTGCGTCAGCATGACGCCGGGGTGACGTCAGCAGGTCAAAGGCGTCGACCAGGTCAAACCTGACCAGTGGGACCCACTGGTCAGTGACCCAGTCAACTAACCAAGTTAGTTAGCCCTAACTAACTGGATTGGGCCCACTGGTCAGTGACTAACCTAAATATGATTAGCCCTAACTAACTTAGTTAGCCGGGCGGGGCCCGCATGTCAGTGGCTCACCTAATTAACTAAGTTAATTAACACTAACTAACCTAACACTAATTAGGCAGGCGCCTGGGCCCACACATCAAGGTCTCGAGATCAACAATTAACATACGGAAGTAATAGGATCTGAAACGAGGCTTAATTCCAACAATTCTATAAGTCTACGGATTAGTAACACGTGATCCTGATGGAAAGAAGAGATAACCTAGTTCTTAATCCCCATAGAAGAGAAGATGATGACTCAGATCAGAAGGCCATGAGGTATAAGGAGTAAAAAGAGCCTTACGTTCCATCCCACAATCAATTCCCTTATATAACCAAAGAATTTCTAGACTCAACTTCGACCAGTTTGGCTTGGTAATCCTACAGGTAGTCAAGCTCTGATACCAACGCTGTCAGGACCCCGACTCAATGCCACATCGATCTAGCATGTAACACCTCATATCACTTTGCGGCCTCACGCACGGTATTCCCACGGGTGTCGCCTTACCTTTGCCCGGGACCGTTTGCGCCTTTTGGCACACGTATATGACAGTGTCGCTAGCATCCATATGATAAGGAGCCCGGGCTGACATGGCTAGTCGTAAACCCAAAGTGGCACAGACTTACAGGGACAGGCATCCATGACCCAGCATCGAACGTGTCGGTCATCAGCGAGTGAATCCAGGCTGTAGCACTGGGCTAGCAGGACTCCGGTGAACCGGGCTGTAGCGGGCTAACAGGACTCCGGTATTCATAGCGTGACATTTCCCCGAAGGGACAGACACAGGAACGAAGAAGGACACATGCCGGCCAGCCTAAGTGTTCCGGAGCAGTAGCAAGCTACCATGGCTCGGTGGAAACACTAGGAGACATTTCCCCGTAAGAGAGGCTACTAAAGATAAACAACTAGATGGTCAGATCCCACACATACCAAGCATTTCAATAACATACACACAATATGCTCGATATGTGCAAATACAACATGGCATCACAACATGACTCTACGACTCAAGTAATTTATTCAATAGGCTCCGAGGAGCGAGATATTACAAACAGGGGTCTCATGACCCAACAATCAGAGCATACAAGTCAAAGCACAAGCGGAAGCTATCATGTCTGAGTACAGACAACTATAAATGAAAAAGGCTGAGAAGCCTGACTATCTATCAGATCCTGCCGAGGGCACAAGATCGTAGCTGAGGTATCAAGCTAAACGTCGAAGACCACGCGGAATTACTAGTGAGACTGAAGTCTCTCTGCAAAAACATAAAATAGGCAAACGTGAGTACAAATGTACCCAGCAAGACTTACATCAGAACTAACTACATATGCATCATTATCACCAAAGGGATGGTGGGGTTTAACTGCAGCAAGCCAGCTTTGACTCGGTGGCTATCCTAAACTACGACTGCAATGTAACTCTTTTGAGGTGGCGCACACGAGTCCACATATTCACCATAGCAATACACCACTATGGATTCGCTCCCGTCCCCCTACGAGAACGCCATCCATAGCACTCACGCTTATCTTGCGTATTTTAGAGTATCCACTTTCACTTGTCTATGAACTGATATAAGCAACCCAGAAGTCCTTTTCCGTGGACACGGCTATTCGAATAGATGATGATAACCCTGCAGGGGTGTACTTCTTCATACATGTTTCCACCACTTAGCGTTTGCACACGACATGTGCTCGGCAGACTTCAAGCGAAAGCCGACGTGGGTGTAGACCACGACCTACCTAAACACTCAAGTCTCTAGTCCAGGTTTATCGCCTATTCGGGTTCCATCCATGAGGAGATCCGGCCGGAGTTTCGCTCACAGCCCCAAACGATGTGAACAGGGTTCCGTGACACCAAACGGGCGCCCGGTTTACCCGGCCACGTGCCTACCGCATCACAGCCCACCCCTACGGTCAGCGCTGTCCACGGCCTCCAGCATACTACAAACACCAGAAACTACTTGCAACTCCTGGACAGAGGACGAGGGTGAATAAGAAGTCGAGCGGGGTCATATTTCAGGGCCCAATGTATGGTAGTAGCTGAATCATGGATCACAAACACAGAACTCAGTTCCTGAGGACGGCTACAATGAGACAACCCACCATGTACTCCTACATGGCCTCTCACCGCTACCTTTACCAAATCGTGTTCACATACTTAGCTCACACACAGTAGGACATGTTCACACGCCTCTGATTCATCCCCGATGAATCAGACCTGACTCAACTCTAAGCAGTAGCAGGCATGACAAACAAACATGAATGAGTAGGCACAACAGGGCTCAAATAACTCCTACTCATACTAGTGGGTTTCATCTATTTACTGTGGAATGACAGGTCATGCAAAGGATAAAGGGGTTCAGCTACCGCAGCAAGTAACAAATGAATCGTTGTTGTCCTAATGCAGTAAAAAAGAGCAGGAGCGAGAGAGTAGGATTGTATCGGAATGAACAAGGGGGTTTTGCTTGCCTGGCACTTCTGAAGATAACATTGAGTCTTCATGAGTGTCAACGATCACATCATCGGTATCACGTCTACCGAGAGGGGACAAATACCGGCAACAAAGAAGAAATACAATCAATGCAATGCACAATATGATGCATGCTCATGACATGGCAATATGAATGTGTTTTGAGCTAATGCAACTAGCAACAGATTAAATGAAGTTGGTTTGAATACAAGATTCAAATTCAAACTCCATATGTGATTATTTAAATGTCATTCACTTCATTTGCTCTAAACAGTAGTGATAAGTTGTTCTAACATGCATGAAAATGGTACAGATGGATTCCTTGAATTTTTCTGATAATTTTTCATATATAAATTATTTAATTTGGAGTTACGGTTAATTTTCTATGATTTATTGAAGTTTTTAGGCATTTTCTGGAATTTCCTGATTATTAATAAATCCAGTAATTGAATTAATGCGCCAGCCTGACGTCATAGTGACGTCAGCAGGTCAACGGGCTGGTCCGAGTCAAACCTGACGTGTGGGACCCACACGTCAGTGACAGGGGGTTAACAGGGGTTTATTTAGTTTAATTAAAAGGTTAGGGGGGGTCGGGCCCGCTGGTCAGCGTCAGGGGGGGTTTATTTTAGTTTAATTAAGGATTAAGACACTAGGGCCCACATGTCAGTGTCAGCAGGGGGGGTAATTAAATTAAAATAAACTAACTAATTAACAGGGGGAGCTGGCCCCACCTGTCATCGACCCAGGGGGGGTCAAACCACTGGTCAACAGGGCCTAACACGCCGGCGGTTCGTCGCCGGTGGCAACAGGCGCGGCGGAGGGCTCGGGTTCGCTCCTCCGGCGTCCAAATGGGCGGAGGAGAGCGGCTACGGGGAGCTGGAGCTCACCCGCGCCCGTTTCAGCAAGCAGCAGCAGCTAGGGCGGCCGGAGACGACGGCCCCGAGCTTGGCAGCGACGGCCGGAGACGACGGCCCCGAGCTTGGCAGCGGCGGCCGGAGCTCGGGCGTGCTCGGGTTCGGCGTTACACGGCACGGCGAGGTCAGCTGAGGGTCTCTACGGGTTACTGGGGTCGTCAGGAGCACTCGAAGGCAACGAGCACAGGTGGAGGACCCCGGGAGCACGAAGCTCACCGGCCATGGCGGACGGCGGCTTCGGGTGCTTGTGGGGCGGCGGCTACAGGGTGCGCGAGAGAGAGAGAGGTGAGGGGAAACGACGGCAAGCTCACAGGGATGCAGCAGGGTGGCTCAGTGGGCTCGGAGACGCGCCGGAGTGGCCGAATTCGACGGAGCAGATCCTCGGCGGCCGGCGAGGGGGAAAACGTCGGGGGCGGCGTTCCGGGGCTCTTCTGGTCGCGTGAGACGACGAGGAGGACGAGGGAGGACTTGCGGAGCTCTGGGAGGCGTCGGGGAGGCGAGAGGGGAATGGTGGCCGCGGCGAACGGCGTCGGTGGCGACGGCTGTGTTCTCGGGTGAGAGGGAGAGAGAGCAGGGGGAGAAGAGGAGGGCGAGGGAGAGTGAGAGCGGTGCG
>NW_025228628.1:0-5803 GCF_018294505.1 Triticum aestivum | reverse complement strand
TCTTTTATTTATTTTTTTTCTGTTTTCTATTTTCTGTAGTTTGCTTTGATTTAGTTTAGCAACTAAATCATTTAAATAAATTCTGTAGATTTTTATGTGGCTTGCTAAAATATATACAGAGCCACTCACAAACCTCCAGAATTATTGGAGTCATATTTAATATATATTAAATATAAATCCAAAGCAAATAGTTATTGGATTAATTCAAATGGCCCAAAATAATTAACTCTGAGATACCAAAAATATTGTTTTGAGTTTTACCTCTTTGCAATATTTTCAGAGACTAAGAGGAACATTTTAGGACTTCTTTGAGGAGATTTTAATGTTGATCATTTTTAGAAGGTTTCTGAGGCTTTGAAATTCCTCAATTCAAATTTCATTTGAATTTAAACATGATGCAGCAAGAGGTCTAGCCTAGTGCATTACCAGAAGCTAGGGATGTGACATTCTGGCCCATATCTTGGACTATTACTCTATTTTGGGTTCTCAGAGTCATTTCCACGATGGACGAACCCCGGGGTGCGTTTACGTGTCGGCCATCAACACTCACATATTCGGCCGATTCTAGTCTGTTTCATGCACTATTACTCTGTGTTTTGGGGACCCAGAGCGATTTCCGTGATTGATGAACCCCGGGTGCGTTTATGTGTCCGTCGTCAACACTCACAGTTTTGGCCAATTCTGACTTGTTTCGTGGACTTACTCACCGTTTTTGTGGTCCCGAAGTGATTTCCATAGTTGTTGAACCCCAAGATGTGCTTTCGTGTTGGTCATCAACACTCGCAGTTTTGGCCGATTCTGGCCCGTTTCATGGACTATTACTCACTGTTTTGGGGTCCCAAAGCGATCTCCATGGTGGTTGAACCCCAAGGTGCGCTTACTTGTCGGTCATCAAGAATTACAGTTTGGGCCGATTCTGGCCCGTTTCTTGGACTATTACTCTATTTTGGGGTCTCGGAATCATTTCCACGATTGACGAACCACGGGGTGCGTTTACGTGTCGGTCATCAACACTCACATATTCGGCCGATTCTAGTCCGTTTCATGCACTATTACTCAGCGTTTTGGGGACCCAGAACGATTTCCACGATTGATGAACCCCGGGTGCGTTTATGTGTCCGTCGTCGACACTCACTGTTTTGGCCAATTCTGACTTGTTTCGTGGACTATTACTCACCGTTTTGTGGTCTCGACGCGATTTCCATAGTTGTTGAACCCCAAGATGTGCTAACGTGTTGGTCATCAACACTCACAGTTTTGGCCGATTCTGGCCCGTTTCATGGACTATTACTCACCGTTTTGGGGTCCCAAAGCGATCTCCATGGTTGTCGAACTCCAAGGTGCACTTACGTGTCGGTCATCAACAATCACAGTTTGGGCCAATTCAGGCCCATATCTTGGACTATTACTCTATTTTGGGTTCTCAGAGTCATTTCCACGATTGACGAACCCCGGGTGCGTTTACGTGTCGGCCATCAACACTCACATATTCGGCCGATTCTAGTCTGTTTCATGCACTATTACTCTGTGTTTTGGGGACCCAGAGCGATTTCCGTGATTGATGAACCCCGGGTGCGTTTATGTGTCCGTCGTCAACACTCACAGTTTTGGCCAATTCTGACATGTTTCGTGGACTATTACTCACCATTTTGTGGTCCCGAAGTGATTTCCATAGTTGTTGAACCCCAAGGTGTTCTTATGTGTTGGTCATCAACACTCGCAGTTTTGGCCGATTCTGGCCCGTTTCATGGACTATTACTCACCGTTTTGGGGTCCCAAAGCGATCTCCATGGTTGTCGACCTCCAAGGTGCACTTACGTGTCGGTCATCAAGAATCACAGTTTGGGCCGATTCTGGCCCATTTCTTGGACTATTACTCTATTTTGGGGTCTCGGAGTCATTTCCACGATTGACGAACCCCGGGGTGCGTTTACATGTCGGTCATCCACACTCACATATTCGGCCGATTCTAGTCCGTTTCATGCACTATTACTCAACGTTTTGGGGACACAGAGCAACTTCCACGATTGATGAACCCCGGGGTGCATTTATGTGTCCGTCGTCAACACTGACAATTTTGGCCAATTCTGACATGTTTCGTGCACTATTACTCACCGTTTTGGGGTCCCGAAGCGATTTCCATAGGTTTTGAACCCCAATGTGTGATTACGTGTTGGTCATCAACACTCGCAGTTTTGGCCGATCCTGGCCCGTTTCATGGACTATTACTCACCGTTTTGGGGTCCCAAAGCGATTTCCATGGTTGTCGAACTCCAAGGTGCACTCATGTTTCGGTCATCAACAATCACAGTTTGGGTCGATTCTTGCCCATTTCTTGGACTATTACCCTATTTTGGGGTCTCGGGGTCCTTTCCACGATTGATGAACCCTAGGGTGCGTTTACGTGTCGGTCATCAACACTCACATATTCGGCCGAATCGTGTCCGTTTCGTGCACGGTTACTCGGTGTTTTGGGGACCCAGAGCGATTTCCATGATTGATGAACCCCGGGTGCATTTATGTGCCCGTCGTCAACACTCGCAGTTTTGTCAAATTCTGACCTGTTTCATGGACTATTACTCACCGTTTTTGGGTCCCAAAACGATTTCCATAGTTGTTGAACTCCAAGGTGTGCTTACGTGTTGGTCATCAAGAATCACAGTTTGGGCCAATTCTGGCCCGTTTCTTGGACTATAACTCTATTTTGGGGTCTCGGAGTCATTTTCACGATTGAGGAACCCCGGGGTGCATTTACGTGTCGGTCATCAACACTCACATATTCGGCCGATTCTAGTCCGTTTCATGCACTATTACTCAGCGTTTTGGGGACCCAGAACGATTTCCACGATTGATGAACCCCGGGTGCGTTTATGTGTCCGTCGTCGACACTCACTGTTTTGGCCAATTCTGACTTGTTTCGTGGACTATTACTCACCGTTTTGTGGTCTCGACGCGATTTCCATAGTTGTTGAACCCCAAGATGTGCTAACGTGTTGGTCATCAACACTCACAGTTTTGGCCGATTCTGGCCCGTTTCATGGACTATTACTCACCGTTTTGGGGTCCCAAAGCGATCTCCATGGTTTTCGAACTCCAAGGTGCGCTTACGTGTTGGTCATCAACAATCACAGTTTGGGCCGATTCTGGCCCGCATCTTGGACTATTACTCTATTTTGGGTTCTCAGAGTCATTTCCACGATTGACGAACCCCGGGGTGCATTTACGTGTCGGTCATCAACACTCACATATTCGGCCTATTCTAGTCCGTTTCATGCACTATTACTGAGCGTTTTGGGGACCCAGAGCAATTTGCACGATTGATGCACCCCGTCAACACTGATATTTTTGGCCAATTCTGACATGTTTCGTGGACTTACTCACCGTTTTGTGGTCCCGAAGCGATTTCCATAGTTGTTGAACCCCAAGATGTGCTTTCGTGTTGGTCATCAACACTCGCAGTTTTGGCCGATTCTGGCCCGTTTCATGGACTATTACTCACCGTTTTGGGGTCCCAATGCGATCTCCATGGTGGTTGAACCCCAAGGTGCGCTTACTTGTCGGTCATCAAGAATCACGGTTTGGGCCGATTCTGGCCCGTTTCTTGGACTATTACTCTATTTTGGGGTCTCGGAATCATTTCCACGATTGACGAACCACGGGGTGCGTTTACGTGTCGGTCATCAACACTCACATATTCGGCCGATTCTAGTCTGTTTCATGCACTATTACTCAGCGTTTTGGGGATCCAGAGCAATTTCCACGATTGATGAACCCCGGGCTGCGTTTATGTGTCGGTCGTCAACACTGACAGTTTGGCCAATTCTGACATGTTTCGTGGACTATTACTCACCGTTTTGGGGTCCTGAAACGATTTCCATAGGTTTTGAACCCCCAAGGTGTGCTTACGTGTCGGTCATCAACACTCGCAGTTTTGTCCGATCCTGGCCCGTTTCATGGACTATTACTCACCGTTTTGGGGTCCCAAAGCGATTTCCATGGTTGTCGAACTCCAAGGTCTGCTCATGTGTCGGTCATCAACAATCACAGTTTGGGTCGATTCTTGCCCGTTTCTTGGACTATTACCGTATTTTGGGGTCTCAAAGTCATTTCCACGATTGACGAACCCCAGGGTGCGTATACGTGTCGATCATCAACACTCACATATTCAGCCGAATCGTGTCCGTTTCGTGCTCTATTACTCAGTGTTTTCGGGACCCAGAGCGATTTCCACGATTGATGAACCCCGGGTGCGTTAATGTGTCCGCCGTCAACACTCACAGTTTTGTCCAATTCTGACCTGTTTCATGGACTATTACTCACCGTTTTGGGGTCCCGATATGATTTAAAAAGTTGTTGAACTCCAAGGTGTGCTTACGTATTGGTCATCAACACTCACATATTCGGCCGATTCTAGTCTGTTTTGTGCTCTATTACTCAGCGTTTTGGCGAACCAGAGCGATTTCCACGATTGATGAACCCCGGCTGCGTTTATGTGTCCGTCGTCAACACTCACAGTTTTGGCCAATTCTGACATGTTTCGTGGACAATTACTCACCGTTAGATGTGCTTACGTGTTGGTCATCAACACTCGCAGTTTTGGCCGATTCTGGCCCGTTTCATGGACTATTACTCACCGTTTTGGGGTCCCAAAGCGATCTCCATGGTTGTCGAACTCCAAGGTGCACTTACGTGTCGGTCATCAAGAATCACAGTTTGGGCCGATTCTGGCCCATTTCTTGGACTATTACTCTATTTTGGGGTCTCGGAGTTATTTCCACGATTGACGAACCCCGGGGTGCGTTTACGTGTCGGTCATCCACACTCACATATTCGGCCGATTCTAGTCTGTTTCATGCACTATTACTCAACGTTTTGGGGACACAGAGCAACTTCCACGATTGATGAACCCCGGGGTGCATTTATGTGTCTGTCGTCAACACTGACAATTTTGGCCAATTCTGACATGTTTCGTGCACTATTACTCACCGTTTTTGGGTCCCGAAGCGATTTCCATAGGTTTTGAACCCTAATATGTGATTACGTGTCAGTCATCAACACTCGCAGTTTTGGCCGATCCTGGCCCGTTTCATGGACTATTACTCAGCGTTTTGGGGTCCCAAAGCGATTTCCATGGTTGTCGAACTCCAAGGTGCACTCATGTTTCGGTCATCAACAATCACAGTTTGGGTCGATTCTTGCCCATTTCTTGGACTATTACCCTATTTTGGGGTCTCGGAGTCCTTTCCACGATTGATGAACCCTAGGGTGCGTTTACGTGTCGGTCATCAACACTCACATATTCGGCGGAATCGTGTCCGTTTCGTGCACGATTACTCGGTGTTTTGGGGACCCAGAGCCATTTCCATGATTGATGAACCCCGGGTGCATTTATGTGCCCGTCGTCAACACTCACAGTTTTGTCAAATTCTGACCTGTTTCATGGACTATTACTCACCGTTTTTGGGTCCCGAAACGATTTCCATAGTTGTTGAACTCCAAGGTGTGCTTACGTGTTGGTCATCAACACTCGCAGTTTTGGCAGATTCTGGCCCGTTTCATCGACTATTACTCACCATTTTTGGGGTCCCAAAGCGATCTCCATGGTTGTCAAACTCCAAGGTGCGCTTACGTGTCGGTCATCAAGAATCACAGTTTGGGCCAATTCTGGCCCGTTTCTTGGACTATAACTCTATTTTGGGGTCTCGGTGTCATTTTCACGATTGAGGAACCCCGGGGTGCATTTACGTGTCGGTCATCAACACTCACATATTCGGCCGATTCTAGTCCGTTTCATGCACTATTA
>NW_025228627.1:42362-43783 GCF_018294505.1 Triticum aestivum | reverse complement strand
CGAACCCTGGGGTGCGTTCACGTTTCGGTCATCAACACTCGCGGTATTTGTAGATTCTGAGCCGTTTCGTGGACTAATACTCACCATTTTTGGGCCCCAAACAGAGTTAAATAGTTGTTGAACCCCAAGGCGCGCTTACGTGTAGGTCATCAACACTCACATATTTGGCCGATTCTGGCCCGTTTCGTGGACTCACTGTTTTGGGGTCCCGGAGTGATTTCCACGATTAACGAACCCTGGGGTGCGTTTACGTTTTGGTCATCAACACTCGCGGTTTTTATCTAGTCTGACCCATTTTATGGACTATTACTCACCGTTTTTGGGCCCTAAATTGATTTCCATAGTTGTTGAACCCCAAGGTACGCTTACGTGTCGGTCATCAACACTCACAGCTTTGGCCGATTCTGGCCCGTTTCACGGACTATTACTCACTGTTTTGGGGTCCCAGAGTGATTTCCACGATTAACGAACCCTGGTGTGCGTACATGTTTTGGTCATCAACACTAGCGGTTTTGGCCAATTCTGACCCGTTTTGTGGACTATTACTCACCGTTTTTGGGCCCCAAACGAATTTCTACAGTTGTTGAACCCCAAGGCGCGCTTATGTGTTGGTCATCAACACTCACAGATTTGGCCGATTCTGGCCCATTTCATGGACTATTACTCACTGTTTTGGGGTCCCGGAGAGGTTTCCACGATTAACGAACCTTGGGGTGCGTTTACAATTCGGTCATCAACACTCACCGTTTTGGGGCCCCAAACCGGTTTCATAGTTGTTGAACCCGAAGGTGCGCTTACGTGTCGGTCATCAACACTCATAGTTTTGGCCGATTCTGGCACGTTTCGTGGACTATTACTCACTGTTTTGGGGTCCCGGAGTGATTTCCACGATTAACGAACCCTGGGGTGCGTTTACGTTTCGGTCATCAACACTTACGGTAATGGCCGATACTGACCCGTTTCGTGGACCCCAAGGTGCGCTTACGTGTTGGTCATCAACACTCACAGTTTTGGCCGATTCTGGCCCGTTTCCTGGATCATTACTCACTGTTTTGGGGTCCCGGAGTGATTTACACGATTAATGAACCCTGGGGTGCGTTTATGTTTCGGTCATCAACACTCGCTGTTTTGGCAGATTCTGAGCCGTTTCGTGGACTATTACTCACCATTTTTGGGCCCCAAACAAATTTCCATAGTTGTTGAACCCCAAGGCGCGCTTACGTGTAGGTCATCAACACTCACAGATTTGGCCGATTCTGGCCCGTTTCATGGACTATTACTCACTGTTTTTGGGTCCTAGAGTGATTTCCACGATTACGAACCCTGGGGTGCATTTACGTTTCGGTCATCAACACTCGCGGTTTTTATCGATTCTGACCCGTTTTATGGACTATTACTCACCGTTTCGGGGCCCCAAACAA
>NW_025228627.1:40684-41003 GCF_018294505.1 Triticum aestivum | reverse complement strand
TCACCGGTTTTGGGCCCCAAAGCGATTTCCATAGTTGTTGAATACCAAGGTGCGCTTACGTGTCGGTCATCAACACTCACAGTTTTGGCCGATTCTGGCCCGTTTCGTGGACTATTACTCACTGTTTTGGGGTCCCGGAGTGATTTACACGATTAACGAACCCTGGGGTGCGTTCACGTTTCGGTCATCAACACTCGCGGTATTTGTAGATTCTGAGCCGTTTCGTGGACTAATACTCACCATTTTTGGGCCCCAAACAGAGTTAAATAGTTGTTGAACCCCAAGGCGCGCTTACGTGTAGGTCATCAACACTCACATA
>NW_025228627.1:39870-40497 GCF_018294505.1 Triticum aestivum | reverse complement strand
TTTTATGGACTATTACTCACCGTTTTTGGGCCCTAAATTGATTTCCATAGTTGTTGAACCCCAAGGTACGCTTACGTGTCGGTCATCAACACTCACAGCTTTGGCCGATTCTGGCCCGTTTCATGGACTATTACTCACTGTTTTGGGGTCCCAGAGTGATTTCCACGATTAACGAACCCTGGTGTGCGTACATGTTTTGGTCATCAACACTAGCGGTTTTGGCCAATTCTGACCCGTTTTGTGGACTACTACTCACCGTTTTTGGGCCCCAAACGAATTTCTACAGTTGTTGAACCCCAAGGCGCGCTTATGTGTTGGCCATCAACACTCACAGATTTGGCCGATTCTGGCCCATTTCATGGACTATTACTCACTGTTTTGGGGTCCCGGAGAGGTTTCCACGATTAACGAACCCTGGGGTGCGTTTACAATTCGGTCATCAACACTCACCGTTTTGGGGCCCCAAACCGGTTTCATAGTTGTTGAACCCCAAGGTGCGCTTACGTGTCGGTCATCAACACTCATAGTTTTGGCCGATTCTGGCACGTTTCGTGGACTATTACTCACTGTTTTGGGGTCCCGGAGTGATTTCCACGATTAACGAACCCTGGGGTGCCTTTACGATAC
>NW_025228627.1:38586-38900 GCF_018294505.1 Triticum aestivum | reverse complement strand
TCACAGTTTCGTGGACTATTACTCACTGTTTTGGGGTCCTGGAGTGATTTCCACGATTAACGAACCCTGGGGTGCATTTACGTTTCGGTCATCAACACTTACGGTTTTGGCCGATTCTGACCCGTTTCGTGGACTATTACTCACCGGTTTTGGGCCCCAAAGCGATTTCCATAGTTGTTGAATACCAAGGTGCGCTTACGTGTCGGTCATCAACACTCACAGTTTTGGCCGATTCTGGCCCGTTTCGTGGACTATTACTCACTGTTTTGGGGTCCCGGAGTGATTTACACGATTAACGAACCCTGGGGTGCGTT
>NW_025228627.1:35721-36330 GCF_018294505.1 Triticum aestivum | reverse complement strand
CTCACCGTTTTGGGGCCCCAAACCGGTTTCATAGTTGTTGAACCCCAAGGTGCGCTTACGTGTCGGTCATCAACACTCATAGTTTTGGCCGATTCTGGCACGTTTCGTGGACTATTACTCACTGTTTTGGGGTCCCGGAGTGATTTCCACGATTAACGAACCCTGGTGTGCGTACATGTTTCGGTCATCAACACTTACGGTTTTGGCCGATACTGACCAGTTTCGTGGACCCCAGGGTGCGCTTACGTGTTGGTCATCAACACTCACAGTTTTGGCCGATTCTGGCCCGTTTCCTAGATTATTACTCACTGTTTTGGGGTCCCGGAGTGATTTACACGATTAGTGAACCCTGGGGTGCGTTTATGTTTCGGTCATCAACACTCGCTGTTTTGGCAGATTCTGAGCCGTTTCATGGACTATTACTCACCATTTTTGGGCCCCAAACAAATTTCCATAGTTGTTGAACCCCAAGGCGCGCTTACGTGTAGGTCATCAACACTCACAGATTTGGCCGATTCTGGCCCGTTTCGTGGACTATTACTCACTGTTTTTGGGTCCTGGAGTGATTTCCACAATTACGAACCCTGGGGTGCATTTACGTTTCGGTCA
>NW_025228627.1:34832-35711 GCF_018294505.1 Triticum aestivum | reverse complement strand
GACTATTACTCACTGTTTTGGGGTCCCGGAGTGATTTCCACGATTAACGAACCCTGGTGTGCTTTTATGTTTTGTTTATCAACACTAGCTGTTTTGGCCGATTCTGAACCGTTTCGTGGACTATTACTCACCATTTTTGGGCCCCAAACGAATTTCCGTAGTTGTTGAACCCCAAGGCGCGCTTACGTGTCGGTCATCAACACTCACAGATTTGGCCAATTCTGGCGCATTTCGTGGACTATTACTCACTGTTTCGGGGTCCCGGAGAGGTTTCCACCATTAACGAACCCTGGGGTGCGTTTACAATTTGGTCATCAACACTCGCGGTTTTGGTCGATTCTGACCCGTTTCATGGACTATTACTAACCGTTTTGGGGCCCCAAACAGGTTTCATAGTGGTTGAACCCCAAGGTGCGCTTACGTCTCGGTCATCAACACTCACAGTTTTTGCCGATTCTGGCACGTTTCGTGGACTATTACTCACTGTTTTGGGGTCCCGGAGTGATTTCCACGATTAACGAACCCTGGGGTGCGTTTCGTTTCGGTCATCAACACTCACGGTTTTGGCCGATTCTGACCCGTTTCGTGGACTATTACTCACCGTTTTGGGGACCCAAAGCGATTTTCATTGTTGTTGAACCCCAAGGTGCGCTTACGTGTCGGTAATCAACACTCACAGATTTGGCCGATTCTGGCCCGTTCCGTGGACTATTACTCACTGTTTTGGGGTCCCGGAGTGATTTCCACGATTAACGAACCCTGGTGTGCGTTTATGTTTTGGTCATCAACACTAGCGGTTTTGGCCGATTCTGACCCGTTTCGAGGACTATTACTCACCATTTTTGGGCCCCAAAGGAATTTCCATAGTTGTTGAACCCC
>NW_025228627.1:34037-34822 GCF_018294505.1 Triticum aestivum | reverse complement strand
TCTGACCCGTTTTGTGGACTATTACTCACCGTTTTTGGGCCCTAAAGCGATTTCCATAGTTGTAAACCCCAAGGTGCGCTTACGTGTCGGTCATCAACACTCACAGATTTGGCCGATTCTGGCCCGTTTCGTGGACTATTACTCACTGTTTTGGGGTCCCGGAGTGATTTCCACGATTAACGAACCCTGGTGTGCGTTTATGTTTTGGTCATCAACACTTGCGGTTTTGGCCGATTCTGACCCGTTTCGTGGACTATTACTCACCGTTTTTGGGCCCCAAACGAATTTCCATAGTTGTTGAACCCCAAGGCGCGCTTTCGTGTCGGTCATCAACAGTCACAGATTTGACCAAAAATGGCCCATTTTGTGGACTATTACTCACTGTTTTGGGGTCCCGGAGAGGTCTCCACGATTAAGGAACCATGGGGTGCGTTTACGATTCGGTCATCAACACTCACGGTTTTGGCCGATTCTGATCCGTTTCATGGACTATTACTCACAGTTTTGGGGCCCCAAACTGGTTTCATAGTTGTTGAACCCCAAGGTGCGCTTACGTGTCGGTCATCAACACTCATAGTTTTGGCCGATTCTGGCACGTTTCGTGGACTATTACTCACTGTTTTGGGGTCCCGGAATGATTTCCACGATTAACGAACCGTGGGGTGCGTTTATGTTTCGGTCATCGACACTCACGGTTTTGGCCGATTCTGACCCGTTCCGTTGACTAATACTCACCGGTTTTGGGCCCCAAAGCGATTTCCATAGTTTTTGAACCCCAAGGTGCG
>NW_025228627.1:33595-34027 GCF_018294505.1 Triticum aestivum | reverse complement strand
GGGTGCGTTTACGTTTCGGTTATCAACACTCACGGTTTTGGCCGATTCTGACCCGTTTCGTGGACTATTACTCACCGGTTTTGGGCCCCAAAGCGATTTCCATAGTTGTTGAATACCAAGGTGCGCTTACGTGTCGGTCATCAACACTCACAGTTTTGGCCGATTCTGGCCCGTTTCGTGGACTATTACTCACTGTTTTGGGGTCCCGGAGTGATTTACACGATTAACGAACCCTGGGGTGCGTTTACGTTTCGGTCATCAACACTCGCGGTTTTTGCAGATTCTGAGCCGTTTCGTGGACTAATACTCACCATTTTTGGGCCCCAAACAGAGTTCCATAGTTGTTGAACCCCAAGGCGCACTTACGTGTAGCTCATCAACACTCACATATTTGGCCGATTCTGGCCCGTTTCGTGGACTCACTGTTTTGGG
>NW_025228627.1:33000-33585 GCF_018294505.1 Triticum aestivum | reverse complement strand
ATTCTGGCACGTTTCGTGGACTATTACTCACTGTTTTGGGGTCCCGGAGTGATTTCCACGATTAACGAACCGTGGGGTGCGTTTATGTTTCGGTCATCGACACTCACGGTTTTGGCCGATTCTGACCCGTTCCGTTGACTAATACTCACCGGTTTTGGGCCCCAAAGCGATTTCCATAGTTTTTGAACCCCAAGGTGCGCTTACGTGTCGGTCATCAACACTCACAGTTTTGGCCGATTCTGGCCCGTTTCGTGGACTATTACTCACTGTTTTGGGGTCTCGGAGTGATTTACACGATTAACGAACCCTGGGGTGCGTTTACGTTTCGGTCATCAACACTCGCGGTTTTTGCAGATTCTGAGCCGTTTCGTGGACTATTACTCACCATTTTTGGGCCCCAAACAAATTTCCATGGTTGTTGAACCCCAAGGCGCACTTACGTGTAGGTCATCAACACTCACATATTTGGCCGATTCTGGCACGTTTCGTGGACTATTACTCACTGTTTTGTGATTTCCACGATTAACGAACCCTGGAGTGCGTTTACGTTACGGTCATCAACACTCGCGGTTTTTATCGATTCTG
>NW_025228627.1:32776-32990 GCF_018294505.1 Triticum aestivum | reverse complement strand
TCTGACCCGTTTTGTGGACTATTACTCACCGTTTTTGGGCCCTAAAGCGATTTCCATAGTTGTAAACCCCAAGGTGCGCTTACGTGTCGGTCATCAACACTCACAGATTTGGCCGATTCTGGCCCGTTTCGTGGACTATTACTCACTGTTTTGGGGTCCCGGAGTGATTTCCACGATTAACGAACCCTGGTGTGCGTTTATGTTTTGGTCATCA
>NW_025228627.1:32156-32766 GCF_018294505.1 Triticum aestivum | reverse complement strand
CCTGGGGTGCGTTTACGTTTCGGTCATCAACACTCGCGGTTTTTGCAGCTTCTGAGCCGTTTCGTGGACTATTACTCACCATTTTTGGGCCCCAAACAAATTTCCATGGTTGTTGAACCCCAAGGCGCACTTACGTGTAGGTCATCAACACTCACATATTTGGCCGATTCTGGCACGTTTCGTGGACTATTACTCACTGTTTTGTGATTTCAACGATTAACGAACCCTGGAGTGCGTTTACGTTACGGTCATCAACACTCGCGGTTTTTATCGATTCTGACCCGTTTTATGGACTATTACTCACCGTTTTGGGGCCCCAAAGCGATTTCCATAGTTGTTGAACCCCAAGGTGCGCTTACGTGTCGGTCATCAACACTCATAGTTTTGGCCGATTCTGGCACGTTTCGTGGACTATTACTCACTGTTTTGGGGTCCCGGAGTGATTTCCACGATTAATGAACCCTGGGGTGCGTTTACGTTTCGGTCATCAACACTTACGGTTTTGGCCGATTCTGACCCGTTTCGTGGACTATTACTCACCGGTTTTGGGCCGCAAAGCGATTTCCATAGTTGTTGAACCCCAAGGTGCGCTTACGTGTTGGTCATCAAC
>NW_025228627.1:29435-30132 GCF_018294505.1 Triticum aestivum | reverse complement strand
TTGAACCCCAAGGTGCGCTTATGTGTCGGTCATCAACACTCATAGTTTTGGCTGATTCTGGCACGTTTCATGGACTATTACTCACTGTTTTGGGGTCCCGGAGTGATTTCCATGATTAACGAACCCTGGGGTGCGTTTACGTTTCGGTCATCAACACTTACGGTTTTGGCCGATTCTGACCCGTTTCGTGGACTATTACTCACCGGTTTTGGGCCGCAAAGCGATTTCCATAGTTGTTGAACCCCAAGGTGCGCTTACGTGTTGGTCATCAACACTCACAGTTTTGGCCGATTCTAGCCCGTTTCCTGGACTATTACTCACTGTTTTGGGGTCCCGGAGTGATTTACACGATTAATGAACACTGGGTGCGTTTATGTTTCAGTCATCAACACTCGCTGTTTTGGTAGATTCTGAGCCGTTTCGTGGACTATTACTCAGCATTTTTGGGCCCCAAACAAATTCCATAGTTGTTGAACCCCAAGGCGCGCTTACATGTAGGTCATCAACACTCACATATTTGGCCGATTCTGGCACGTTTCATGGACTATTACTCACTGTTTTCGGGTCCCGGAGTGATTTCCACGATTAACGAACCCTGGAGTGCGTTTACATTACGGTCATCAACACTCGCGGTTTTTATCGATTCTGACCCGTTTTATGGACTATTACTCACCGTTTTGGGGCCCCAAAGCGATTT
>NW_025228627.1:27272-27583 GCF_018294505.1 Triticum aestivum | reverse complement strand
TCGGTCATCAACACTCATAGTTTTGGCCGATTCTGGCACGTTTCGTGGACTATTACTCACTGTTTTGGGGTCCCGGAGTGATTTCCACGATTAACGAACCCTGGGGTGCGTTTATGTTTCGGTCATCAACACTCGCGGTTTTTATCGATTCTGACCCGTTTTATGGACTATTACTCACCGTTTCGGGGCCCCAAAACAAATTTCCATAGTTGTTGAACCCCAAGGCGCGCTTACGTGTAGGTCATCAACACTCACAGATTTGGCCGATTCTGGCACGTTTCGTGGACTATTACTCACTGTTTTGGGGTCTC
>NW_025228627.1:23763-25351 GCF_018294505.1 Triticum aestivum | reverse complement strand
CTTACGTGTTGGTCATCAACACTCACAGTTTTGGCCGATTCTAGCCCGTTTCCTGGACTATTACTCACTGTTTTGGGGTCCCGGAGTGATTTACACGATTAATGAACCCTGGGGTGCGTTTATGTTTCGGTCATCAACACTCGCTGTTTTGGCAGATTCTGAGCCGTTTCGTGGACTATTACTCACCATTTTTGGGCCCCAAACATATTTCCATAGTTGTTGAACCCCAAGGCGCGCTTACGTGTAGGTCATCAACACTCACATATTTGGCCGATTCTGGCACGTTTCGTGGACTGTTACTCACTGTTTTGGGGTCCCGGAGTGATTTCCACGATTAACGAACCCTGGAGTGCGTTTACATTACGGTCATCAACACTCGCGATTTTTATCGATTCTGACCCGTTTTATGGACTATTACTCACCGTTTTGGGGCCCCAAAGCGATTTCCATAGTTGTTGAACCCCAAGGTGCGCTTATGTGTCGGTCATCAACACTCATAGTTTTGGCCGATTCTGGCACGTTTCGTGGACTATTACTCACTGTTTTGGGGTCCCGGAGTGATTTCCACGATTAACGAACCCTGGGGTGCGTTTATGTTTCGGTCATCAACACTCGCGGTTTTTATCGATCCTGACCCGTTTTATGGACTATTACTCACCGTTTCGGGGCCCCAAAACAAATTTCCATAGTTGTTGAACCCCAAGGCGCGCTTACGTGTAGGTCATCAACACTCACAGATTTGGCCGATTCTGGCACGTTTCGTGGACTATTACTCACTGTTTTGGGGTCTCAGAGAGGTTTCCACGATTAACGAACCCTGGGGTGCCTTTACGATACGGTCATCAACACTCGCGGTTTTGACCGATTCTGACCCGTTTCATGGACTATTACTCACCGTTTTGGGGCCCCAAACCCGTTTCATAGTTGTTGAACCCCAAGGTGCGCTTACGTGTCGGTCATCAACACTCATAGTTTTTGCCGATTCTGGCACGTTTCATGGACTATTACTCACTGTTTTGGGGTCCCGGAGTGATTTACACGATTAACGAACCCTGGGGTGTGTTTCCGTTTTGGTCATCAACAGTCGCAGTTTTGGCAGATTCTGAGCCGTTTCGTGGACTATTACTCACCATTTTTGGGCCCCAAACAAATTTCCATAGTTGTTGAACCCCAAGGCACGCTTACGTGTAGGTCATCAACACTCACATATTTGGCCGATTCTGGCACGTTTCGTGGACTATTACTCACTGTTTTGGGGTCCCGGAGTGATTTCCATGATTAACGAACCCTGGAGTGCGTTTACATTACGGTCATCAACACTCACGGTTTTTATCGATTCTGACCCGTTTTATGGACTATTACTCACCGTTTTGGGGCCGCAAAGCGATTTCCATAGTTGTTGAATCCCAAGGTGCGCTTACGTGTCGGTCATCAACACTCATAGTTTTGGCCGATTCTGGCATGTTTCGTGGAGTATTACTCACTGTTTTGGGGTCCCGGAGTGATTTCCATGATTAACGAACCATGGGGTGCGTTTACGTTTCGGTCATCAACACTTACGGTTTTGGCCGATTCTGACCCGTTTCGT
>NW_025228627.1:22678-23235 GCF_018294505.1 Triticum aestivum | reverse complement strand
GAACCCCAAGGTGCGCTTACGTGTTGGTCATCAACGCTCACAGATTTGGCCGATTCTGGCCCGTTTCCTGGACTATTACTCACTGTTTTGCGGTCCCGGAGAGGTTTCCACGATTAACGAACCCCGGGGTGCGTTTACGATTCGGTCATCAACACTCGCTGTTTTGGCTGATTTTGACCCATTTCATGGACTACTACTCACCGTTTTGGGGCCCCAAACCGGTTTCATAGTTGTTGAACCCCAAGGCGCGCTTACGTGTAGGTCATCAACACTCACAGCTTTGGCCGATTCTGGCCCGTTTCGTGGACTATTACTCACTGTTTTGGGGTCCTGGAGTGATTTCCACGATTACGAACCCTGGGGTGCGTTTACGTTTTGGTCATCAACACTCGCGGTTTTTATCGATTCTGACCCGTTTTATGGACTATTACTCACCGTTTCGGGGCCCCAAACAAATTTCCATAGTTTTTGAACCCCAAGGCGCGCTTATGTGTAGGTCATCAACACTCACAGATTTGGCCGATTCTAGCACGTTTCATGGACTATTACTCACTGTT
>NW_025228627.1:20352-20936 GCF_018294505.1 Triticum aestivum | reverse complement strand
GATTTCCACGACTAACGAACCCTGGGGTGCGTTTATGTTTCGGTCATCAACACTTACGGTTTTGGCCGATTCTGACCCATTTCATGGACTATTACTCACCGGTTCTGGGCCGCAAAGCGATTTCCATAGTTGTTGAACCCCAAGGTGCGCTTACGTGTCGGTCATCAACACTCATAGTTTTGGCCGATTCTGGCACGTTTCGTGGACTATTACTCACTGTTTTGGGGTCCCGGAGTGATTTCCACGATTAACGAACCCTGGGGTGCGTGTATGTTTCGGTCATCAACACTCGCGGTTTTTATCGATTCTGACCCGTTTTATGGACTATTACTCACCGTTTTGGGGCCCCAAAGAGATTTCCATAGTTGTTGAACCCCAAGGTGCGCTTACATTTCGGTCATCAACACTCGCGGTTTTTGCAGATTTTGAGCCGTTTCGTGGACTATTACTCACCATTTTTGGGCCCCAAACAAATTTCCATGGTGGTTGAACCCCAAGGCGCACTTACGTGTAGGTCATCAACACTCACATATTTGGCGATTCTGGCATGTTTCGTGGACTATTACTCACTGTTTTGGGGTCTC
>NW_025228627.1:19189-20342 GCF_018294505.1 Triticum aestivum | reverse complement strand
AGTTGTTGAACCCCAAGGTGCGCTTACATTTCGGTCATCAACACTCGCGGTTTTTGCAGATTCTGAGCCGTTTCGTGGACTATTACTCACCATTTTTGGGCCCCAAACAAATTTCCATGGTTGTTGAACCCCAAGGCGCACTTACGTGTAGGTCATCAACACTCACATATTTGGCGATTCTGGCATGTTTCGTGGACTATTACTCACTGTTTTGGGGTCCCGGAGTGATTTCCACGATTAACGAACCCTGGAGTGCGTTTACGTTATGGTCATCAACACTCGCGGTTTTTATCGATTCTGACCCGTTGTATGGACTATTACTCACCGTTTTGGGGCCCCAAAGCGATTTCCATAGTTGTTGAACCCCAAGGTGCGCTTATGTGTCGGTCATCAACACTCATAGTTTTGGCTGATTCTGGCACGTTTCATGGACTATTACTCACTGTTTTGGGGTCCCGGAGTGATTTCCATGATTAACGAACCCTGGGGTGCGTTTACGTTTCGGTCATCAACACTTACGGTTTTGGCCGATTCTGACCCGTTTCGTGGACTATTACTCACCGGTTTTGGGCCGCAAAGCGATTTCCATAGTTGTTGAACCCCAAGGTGCGCTTACGTGTTTGTCATCAACACTCACAGTTTTGGCCGATTCTAGCCCGTTTCCTGGACTATTACTCACTGTTTTGGGGTCCTGGAGTGATTTACACGATTAATGAACCCTGGGTGCGTTTATGTTTCAGTCATCAACACTCGCTGTTTTGGCAGATTCCGAGCCGTTTCGTGGACTATTACTCACCATTTTTGGGCCCCAAACAAATTTCCATAGTTGTTGAACCCCAAGGCGCGCTTACGTGTAGGTCATCAACACTCACATATTTGGCCGATTCTGGCACGTTTCATGGACTATTACTCACTGTTTTGGGGTCCCGGAGTGATTTCCACGATTAACGAACCCTGGAGTGCGTTTACATTACGGTCATCAACACTCGCGCTTTTTATCGATTCTGACCCGTTTTATGGACTATTACTCACCGTTTTGGGGCCCCAAAGCGATTTACATAGTTGTTGAACCCCAAGGTGCGCTTACGTGTCGGTCATCAACACTCATAGTTTTGGCCGATTCTGGCATGTTTCGTGGACTATTACTCACTGT
>NW_025228627.1:17041-17642 GCF_018294505.1 Triticum aestivum | reverse complement strand
GCGGTTTTGGCTGATTCTGACCCGTTTCATGGACTACTACTCACCGTTTTGGGGCCCCAAACCGGTTTCATAGTTGTTGAATCCCAAGGTGCGCTTACGTGTCGGTCATCAACACTCATAGTTTTGGCCGATTCTGGCATGTTTCGTGGACTATTACTCACTGTTTTGGGGTCTCGGAGTGATTTCCACGATTAACGAACCCTGGGGTGTGTTTATGTTTCGGTCATCAGCACTTACGGTTTTGGCCGATTCTGACCCGTTTCGTGGACTATTACTCACCGGTTTTGGGCCGCAAAGCGATTTCCATAGTTGTTGAACCCCAAGGTGCGCTTACATGTTGATCATCAACACTCACAGTTTTGGCCGATTCTGGCCCGTTTCGTGGACTATTACTCACTGTTTTGGGGTCCCGGAGTGATTTACACGATTAACGAACCCTGGGGTGCGTTTACGTTTCGGTCATCAACACTCACGGTTTTTGCAGATTCTGAGCCGTTTCGTGGACTAATACTCACCATTTTTAGGCCCCAAACAGAGTTCCATAGTTGTTGAACCTCAAGGCGCGCTTACGTGTAGGTCATCAACACTCGCATATTTGGCC
>NW_025228627.1:15342-17031 GCF_018294505.1 Triticum aestivum | reverse complement strand
GGCACGTTTCGTGGACTATTACTCACTGTTTTGGGGTCCCGGAGTGATTTACACGATTAACGAACCCTGGGGTGCGTTCACGTTTCGGTCATCAACACTCGCGGTTTTTGCAGATTCTGAGCCGTTTCGTGGACTAATACTCACCATTTTTGGGCCCCAAACAGAGTTCCATAGTTGTTGAACCCCAAGGCGCGCTTACGTGTAGGTCATCAACACTCACATATTTGGCCGATTCTGGCCCGTTTCGTGGAGTCACTGTTTTGGGGTCCCGGAGTGATTTCCACGATTAACGAACCCTGGGGTGCGTTTACGTTTCGGTCATCAACACTCGCGGTTTTTATCTATTCTGACCCGTTTTATGGACTATTACTCACCGTTTTTGGGCCCTAAATTGATTTCCATAGTTGTTGAACCCCAAGGTACGCTTACGTGTCGGTCATCAACACTCACAGCTTTGGCCGATTCTGGCCCGTTTCATGGACTATTACTCACTGTTTTGGGGTCCCAGAGTGATTTCCACGATTAACGAACCCTGGTGTGCGTACATGTTTTGGTCATCAACACTAGCGGTTTTGGCCAATTCTGACCCGTTTTGTGGACTATTACTCACCGTTTTTGGGCCCCAAACGAATTTCTATAGTTGTTGAACCCCAAGGCGCGCTTATGTGTTGGTCATCAACACTCACAGATTTTGCCGATTCTGGCCCATTTCATGGACTATTACTCACTGTTTTGGGGTCCCGGAGAGGTTTCCACGATTAACGTACCCTGGGGTGCGTTTACAATTCGGTCATCAACACTCGCGGTTTTGGCTGATTCTGACCCGTTTCATGGACTACTACTCACCGTTTTGGGGCCCCAAACCGGTTTCATAGTTGTTGAACCCCAAGGTGCGCTTACGTGTCGGTCATCAACACTCATAGTTTTGGCCGATTCTGGCACGTTTCGTGGACTATTACTCACTGTTTTGGGGTCCCGGAGTGATTTCCACGATTAACGAACCCTGGGGTGCGTTTACGTTTCGGTCATCAACACTTACGGTTTTGGCCGATTCTGACCCGTTTCGTGGACTATTACTCACCGGTTTTGGGCCGCAAAGCGATTTCCATAGTTGTTGAACCCCAAGGTGCGCTTACGTGTTGGTCATCAACACTCACAGTTTTGCCGATTCTGGCCCGTTTCCTGGACTATTACTCACTGTTTTGGGGTCCCGGAGTGATTTACACGATTAATGAACCCTGGGGTGCGTTTATGTTTCGGTCATCAACACTCACTGTTTTGGCAGATTCTGAGCCGTTTCGTGGACTATTACTCACCATTTTTGGGCCCCAAACAAATTTCCATAGTTGTTGAACCCCAAGGCGCGCTTACGTGTAGGTCATCAACACTCACAGATTTGGCTGATTTTGGCCCGTTTCGTGGACTATTACTCACTGTTTTGGGGTCCCGGAGTGATTTCCACGATTAACGAACCCTGGAGTGCGTTTACGTTACGGTCATCAACACTCGCGGTTTTTGTCGATTCTGACCCGTTTTATGGACTATTACTCACCGTTTTGGGGCCCCAAAGCGATTTCCATAGTTGTTGAACCCCAAGGTGCGCTTACGTGTCGGTCATCAACACTCATAGTTTTGGCCGATTCTGGCATGTTTCGTGGAGTATTACTCACTGTTTTGGGGTCCCGGAGT
>NW_025228627.1:13978-14650 GCF_018294505.1 Triticum aestivum | reverse complement strand
GATTCTGACCCGTTTTATGGACTATTACTCACCGTTTTGGGCCGCAAAGCGATTTCCATAGTTGTTGAACCCCAAGGTGCGCTTACGTGTCGGTCATCAACACTCATAGTTTTGGCCGATTCTGGCACGTTTCGGGGACTATTACTCACTGTTTTGGGGTCCCGGAGTGATTTCCACGATTAACGAACCCTGGGGTGCGTTTATGTTTCGGTCATCAACACTCACGGTTTTTATCGATTCTGACCCGTTTTATGGACTATTACTCACCGTTTCGGGGCCCCAAAACAAATTTCCATAGTTGTTGAACCCCAAGGCGCGCTTACGTGTAGGTCATCAACACTCACAGATTTGGCCGATTCTGGCACGTTCGTGGACTATTACTCACTGTTTTGGGGTCCCGGAGTGATTTCCACGATTAACGAACCCTGGAGTGCGTTTACATTACGGTCATCAACACTCGCGGTTTTTATCGATTCTGACGCGTTTTATGGACTATTACTCACCGTTTTGGGGCCCCAAAGCGATTTCCATAGTTGTTGAACCCCAAGGTGCGCTTACGTGTCGGTCATCAACACTCATAGTTTTGGCCGATTCTGGCACGTTTCGTGGACTATTACTCACTGTTTTGGGGTCCCGGAGTGATTTCCACGATTAACGAACCCTGGGGTGCGT
>NW_025228627.1:12779-13257 GCF_018294505.1 Triticum aestivum | reverse complement strand
CCGATTCTGACCCATTTCATGGACTATTACTCACCGGTTTTGGGCCGCAAAAGCGATTTCCATAGTTGTTGAACCCCAAGGTGCGCTTACGTGTCGGTCATCAACACTCATAGTTTTGGCCGATTCTGGCACGTTTCGTGGACTATTACTCACTGTTTTGGGGTCCCGGAGTGATTTCCACGATTAACGAACCCTGGGGTGCGTTTATGTTTCGGTCATCAACACTCACGGTTTTTATCGATTCTGACCCGTTTTATGGACTATTACTCACCGTTTTGGGGCCCCAAAGCGATTTCCATAGTTGTTGAACCCCAAGGTGCGCTTACATTTCGGTCATCAACACTCGCGGTTTTTGCAGATTCTGAGCCGTTTCGTGGACTATTACTCACCATTTTTGGGCCCCAAACAAATTTCCATGGTTGTTGAACCCCAAGGCGCACTTACGTGTAGGTCATCAACACTCACATATTTGGCGATT
>NW_025228627.1:11278-11745 GCF_018294505.1 Triticum aestivum | reverse complement strand
GGGGTCCCGGAGTGATTTACACGATTAATGAACCCTGGGGTGCGTTTATGTTTCGGTCATCAACACTCGCTGTTTTGGCAGATTCTGAGCCGTTTCGTGGACTATTACTCACCATTTTTGGGCCCCAAACAAATTTCCATAGTTGTTGAACCCCAAGGCGCGCTTACGTGTAGGTCATCAACACTCACATATTTGGCCGATTCTGGCACGTTTCGTGGACTATTACTCACTGTTTTGGGGTCCCGGAGTGATTTCCACGATTAACGAACCCTGGAGTGCGTTTACATTACGGTCATCAACACTCGCGGTTTTTATCGATTCTGACCCGTTTTATGGACTATTACTCACCGTTTTGGGGCCCCAAAGCGATTTCCATAGTTGTTGAACCCCAAGGTGCGCTTATGTGTCGGTCATCAACACTCATAGTTTTGGCCGATTCTGGCACGTTTCGAGGACTATTACTCACT
>NW_025228627.1:9205-10068 GCF_018294505.1 Triticum aestivum | reverse complement strand
TCATCAACACTCGCGGTTTTTATCGATTTTGACGCGTTTTATGGACTATTACTCACCGTTTTGGGGCCCCAAAGCGATTTCCATAGTTGTTGAACCCCAACGTGCGCTTAGGTGTCGGTCATCAACACTCATAGTTTTGGCCGATTCTGGCACGTTTCGTGGACTATTACTCACTATTTTGGGGTCCCGGAGTGATTTCCACGATTAACGAACCCTGGGGTGCGTTTATGTTTCGGTCATCAACACTCGCGGTTTTTATCGATTCTGACCCGTTTTATGGTCTATTACTCACCGTTTTGGGGCCCCAAAGCGATTTCCATAGTTGTTGAACCCCAAGGTGCGCTTACGTGTCGGTCATCAACACTTATAGTTTTGGTCGATTCTGGCACGTTTCGTGGACTATTACTCACTGTTTTGGGGTCCCGGAGTGATTTCCATGATTAACGAACCCTGGGGTGCGTTTATGTTTCGGTCATCAACACTTACGGTTTTGGCCGATTCTGACCCGTTTCGTGGACTATTACTCACCGGTTTTGGGCCGCAAAGCGATTTCCATAGTTGTTGAACCCCAAGGTGCGCTTACGTGTTGGTCATCAACACTCACAGTTTTGGCCGATTCTAGCCCGTTTCCTGGACTATTACTCACTGTTTTGGGGTCCCGGAGTGATTTACACGATTAGTGAACCCTGGGGTGCGTTTATGTTTCGGTCATCAACACTCGCTGTTTTGGCAGATTCTGAGCCGTTTCGTGGACTATTACTCACCATTTTTGGGCCCCAAACAAATTTCCATAGTTGTTGAACCCCAAGGCGCGCTTACGTGTAGGTCATCAACACTCACATATTTGGCCGATTCTGGCACGT
>NW_025228627.1:6801-7112 GCF_018294505.1 Triticum aestivum | reverse complement strand
TCGGTCATCAACACTCATAGTTTTGGCCGATTCTGGCACGTTTCGTGGACTATTACTCACTGTTTTGGGGTCCCGGAGTGATTTCCACGATTAACGAACCCTGGGGTGCGTTTATGTTTCGGTCATCAACACTCGCGGTTTTTATCGATTCTGACCCGTTTTATGGACTATTACTCACCGTTTCGGGGCCCCAAAACAAATTTCCATAGTTGTTGAACCCCAAGGCGCGCTTACGTGTAGGTCATCAACACTCACAGATTTGGCCGATTCTGGCACGTTTCGTGGACTATTACTCACTGTTTTGGGGTCTC
>NW_025228627.1:6219-6750 GCF_018294505.1 Triticum aestivum | reverse complement strand
AGATAATTTCCACGATTAACGAACCCTGGTGTGCGTTTATGTTTTGGTCATCAACACTAGCGGGTTTGGCCGATTCTGACCCGTTTCCTGGACTATTACTCACCGTTTTTGGGCCCCAAATGAATTTCTATAGTTGTTGAACCCTAAGGCGCGCTTATGTGTTGGTCATCAACACTCACAGATTTGGCTGATTCTGGCCCATTTCATGGACTATTACTCACTATTTTGGGGTCCCGGAGAGGTTTCCACGATTAACGAACGCTGGGGTGCGTTTACGTTTCGGTCATCAACACTCACGGTTTTGGCCGATTCTGACCCGTTTCATGGACTATTACTCACCGTTTTGGGGCCCCAAACCGGTTTCATAGTTGTTGAACCCCAAGGTGCGCTTACGTGTCGGTCATCAACACTCATAGTTTTGGCCGATTCTGGCACGTTTCGTGGACTATTACTCACTATTTTGGGGTCCCGGAGTGATTTCCACGATTAACGAACCCTGGGGTGCGTTTATGTTTCGGTAATCAACACTTA
>NW_025228627.1:5131-5765 GCF_018294505.1 Triticum aestivum | reverse complement strand
ATTACGGTCATCAACACTCGCGGTTTTTATCGATTCTGACCTGTTTTATGGACTATTACTCACCGTTTTCGGGCCCCAAAGTGATTTCCATAGTTGGTGAACCCCAAGGTGCGCTTACGTGTCGGTCATCAACACTCATAGTTTTGGCCGATTCTGGCACGTTTCGTGGACTATTACTCACTGTTTTGGGGTCCCGGAGTGATTTCCACGATTAACGAACCCTGGGGTGCGTTTATGTTTCGGTCATCAACACTCGCGGTTTTTTATCGATTCTGACCCGTTTTATGGACTATTACTCACCGTTTTGGGGCCCCAAAGCGATTTCCATAGTTGTTGAACCCCAAGGTGCGCTTACGTGTCGGTCATCAACATTCATAGTTTTGGCCGATTCTGGCACGTTTCGTGGACTATTACTCACTGTTTTGGGGTCCCGGAGTGATTTCCACGATTAACGAACCCTGGGGTGCGTTTATGTTTAGGTCATCAACACTCACGGTTTTTATCGATTCTGACCCGTTTTATGGACTATTACTCACCGTTTCGGGGCCCCAAAACAAATTTCCATAGTTGTTGAACCCCAAGGCGCGCTTACGTGTAGGTCATCAACACTCACAGATTTGGCCGATTCTGGCAC
>NW_025228627.1:2677-3008 GCF_018294505.1 Triticum aestivum | reverse complement strand
ATCGATTCTGACCCGTTTTATGGACTATTACTCACCGTTTTGGGGCCCCAAAGCGATTTCCATAGTTGTTGAACCCCAAGGTGCGCTTACGTGTCGGTCATCAACACTCATAGTTTTGGCCGATTCTGGCACGTTTCGTGGACTATTACTCACTGTTTTGGGGTCCCGGAGTGATTTCCACGATTAACGAATCCTGGGGTGCGTTTATGTTTCGGTCATCAACACTCGCGGTTTTTATCGATTCTGACCCGTTTTATGGACTATTACTCACCGTTTTGGGGCCCCAAAGCGATTTCCATAGTAGTTGAACCCCAAGGTGCGCTTACGTGTC
>NW_025228627.1:0-757 GCF_018294505.1 Triticum aestivum | reverse complement strand
TTTACATTACGGTCATCAACACTCGCGGTTTTTATCGATTCTGACCCGTTTTATGGACTATTACTCGCCGTTTTGGGGCCCCAAAGCGATTTCCATAGTTGTTGAACCCCAAGGTGCGCTTACGTGTCGGTCATCAACACTCATAGTTTTGGCCGATTCTGGCACGTTTCGTGGACTATTACTCACTGTTTTGGGGTCCCGGAGTGATTTCCACGATTAACGAACCCTGGGGTGCGTTTATGTTTCGGTCATCAACACTCGCGGTTTTTATCGATTCTGACCCGTTTTATGGACTATTACTCACCGTTTTGGGGCCCCAAAGCGATTTCCATAGTTGTTGAACCCCAAGGTGCGCTTACATTTCGGTCATCAACACTCGCGGTTTTTGCAGATTCTGAGCCGTTTCGTGGACTATTACTCACCATTTTTGGGCCCCAAACAAATTTCCATGGTTGTTGAACCCCAAGGCGCACTTACGTGTAGGTCATCAACACTCACATATTTGGCCATTTTGGCATGTTTCGTGGACTATTACTCACTGTTTTGGGGTCCCGGAGTGATTTCCACGATTAACGAACCCTGGAGTGCGTTTACGTGACGGTCATCAACACTCGCGGTTTTTATCGATTCTGACCCGTTGTGTGGACTATTACTCACTGTTTTGGGGCCCCAAAGCGATTTCCATAGTTGTTGAACCCCAAGGTGCGCTTATGTGTCGGTCATCAACACTCATAGTTTTGGCTGATTCTGGCACGTT
>NW_025228626.1:40065-43841 GCF_018294505.1 Triticum aestivum | reverse complement strand
ATAACAAATGAAGTCAGAAAGGATTGACAAATGATGATGTGGCTTTGAATGGTGCATTTTGAACACACAAAAAGTCAGGAGTTCAAATAAGTTTTAAAATATGAAATCCCTTTGCAACAGACGAGTTTCCGTATGAAATCCTGATACTTTGAAAGAGATTGTCCGTTTTGTACACGAAGTGCATCCAGTTTCTGCCGTAACCCTCTCAACATTCTTGCACATGCTATGTGGATGAAATGATGATTCCATGCCAACTTCCAACCTTTTTAGAATTCATTTGAAATGCTTTTCAATTTTAGGGTCTTATAGCTCAAAATAATTAATAAATGCATGAAAAATAACAAATGAAGTCAGAAAGGATTGAAAAATGCTGATGTGGCTTTCGATGGTGCATTTTCAACACACAAAAAGTTAGGAGTTCAAATAAGTTTTAAAATATGAAATCCCTTTGTAACAGACGAGTTTCCGTATGAAATCCTGATACTTTGCAAGAGATTGTCCGTTTTGTACACGAAGTGCATCCAGTTTTTGCCGTAACCCTCTCAACCTTCTTGCACATGCTATGTGGATGAAATGATGATACCATGCCAACTTTCAACCTTTTCGGAGTTCATTTGAAATGCTTTTCAATTTTAGGGTCTTATAGCTCAAAATAATTAGTAAATGCATGAGAAATAACAAATGAAGTCATAAAGGATTGAAAAATGATGATGTGGCTTTGAATGGTGCATTTTGAACACACAAAAATCAGGAGTTCAAATAAGTTTTAAAAAATGAAATCCCTTTGTAACAGACGAGTTTCCGTATGAAATCCTGATACTTTGAAAGAGATTGTACGTTTTGTACACGAAGTTAATCCAGTTTTTGTCGTAACCCTCTCAACTCTCTTGCCTATGCTATGTGGATGAAATGATGATACCATGCCAACTTTCAACATTTTCAGAGTTCATTTGAAATGCTTCTCAATTTTAGGGTCTTATAGCTCAAAATAATTAGTAAATGCATGAAAAATAACAAATGAAGTCAGAAAGGATTGAAAAATGATGATGTGGCTTTGAATGGTGCATTTTGAGCACACAAAAAGTGAGGAGTTCAAATAAGTTTTAAAAAATGAAATCCCTTTGTAATAGACGAGTTTCCGTATGAAATCCTCATACTTTGAAAGAGATTGTCCGTTTCGTACACGAAGTGCATCCAGTTTCAGCCATAACCCTCTCAACTTTCTTGCACATGCTATGTGTATGAAATGATGATTCCTTGTCAACTTTCAACCTTTTCAGAGTTCATTTGAAATGCTTTTCAATTTTAGGGTCTTATAGCTCAAAATAATTAGTAAATGCATGAAAAATAACAAATGAAGTCAGAAAGGATTGAAAAATGATGATGTGGATTTGAATGGTGCATTTTGAACACACAAAAAGTCAGGAGTTCAAATAAGTTTTAAAAAGTGAAATCCCTTTGTAACAGACGAGTTTCCGTATGAAATCCTGATACTTTGCAAGAGATTGTCCGTTTTGTACACGAAGTGCATCCAGGTTTTGCCGTAACCCTCTCAACTTTCTTGCACATGCTATGTGGATGAAATGATGATACCATGCCAACTTTCAACCTTTTCGGAGTTCATTTGAAATGCTTTTCAATTTTAGGGTCTTATAGCTCAAAATAATTAGTAAATGCATGAAAAATAACAAATGAAGTCAGAAAGGATTGAAAAATGCTGATGTGGGTTTCGATGGTGCATTTTGAACACACAAAAAGTCAGGAGTTCAAATAAGTTTTAAAATATGAAATCCCTTTGTAACAGACGAGTTTCCGTATGAAATCCTGATACTTTGCAAGAGATTGTCCGTTTTGTACACGAAGTGCATCGAGTTTTTGCCGTAACCCTCTCAACTTTCTTGCACATGCTATGTGGATGAAATGATGATACCATGCCAACTTTCAACCTTTTCGGAGTTCATTTGAAATGCTTTTCAATTTTAGGGTCTTATAGCTCAAAATAATTAGTAAATGCATGAGAAATAACAAATGAAGTCATAAAGGATTGAAAAATGATGATGTGGCTTTGAATGGTGCATTTTGAACACACAAAAATCAGGAGTTCAAATAAGTTCTAAAAAATGAAATCCCTTTGTAACAGATGAGTTTCCGTATGAAATCCTGATACTTTGAAAGAGATTGTACGTTTTGTACACGAAGTTAATCCAGTTTTTGTCGTAACCCTCTCAACTCTCTTGCCTATGCTATGTGGATGAAATGATGATACCATGCCAACTTTCAACATTTTCAGAGTTCATTTGAAATGCTTTTCAATTTTAGGGTCTTATAGCTCAAAATAATTAGTAAATGCATGAAAAATAACAAATGAAGTCAGAAAGGATTGAAAAATGATGATGTGGCTTTGAATGGTGCATTTTGAACACACCAAAAGTCAGGAGTTCAAATAAGTTTTAAAAAATGAAATCCCTTTGTAACAGACGAGTTTCCGTATGAAATCCTCATACTTTGAAAGAGATTGTCCGTTTCGTACACGAAGTGCATCCAGTTTCAGCCATAACCCTCTCAACTTTCTTGCACATGCTATGTGTATGAAATGATGATTCCATGTTAACTTTCAACCTTTTCAGAGTTCATTTGAAATGCTTTTCAATTTTAGGGTCTTATAGCTCAAAATAATTAGTAAATGCATGAAAAATAACAAATGAAGTCAGAAAGGATTGAAAAATGATGATGTGGATTTGAATGGTGCATTTTGAACACACAAAAAGTCAGGAGTTCAAATAAGTTTTAAAAAATGAAATCCCTTTGTAACAGACGAGTTTCCGTATGAAATCCTGATACTTTGCAAGAGATTGTCCGTTTTGTACACGAAGTGTATCCAGGTTTTGCCGTAACCCTCTCAACTTTCTTGCACATGCTATGTGGATGAAATGATGATACCATGCCAACTTTCAACCTTTTCGGAGTTCATTTGAAATGCTTTTCAATTTTAGGGTCTTATAGCTCAAAATAATTAGTAAATGCATGAAAAATAACAAATGAAGTCAGAAAGGATTAAAAATGATGATGTGGCTTTGAATGGTGCATTTTGAACACACAAAAAGTCAGGAGTTCAAATAAGTTTTAAAAAATGAAATCCCTTTGTAACAGACGAGTTTCCGTATGAAATCCTGATACTTTGCAAGAGATTGTCCGTTTTGTACACGAAGTGTATCCAGTTTTTGTCGTAACCCTCTCAACTTTCTTGCACATGCTATGTGGATGAAATGATGATACCATGCCAACTTTCAACCTTTTCGGAGTTCATTTCAAATGCTTTTCAATTTTAGGGTCTTATAGCTCAAAATAATTAGTAAATGCATGAAAAATAACAAATGAAGTCATAAAGCATTGAAAAATGATGATGTGGCTTTGGATGGTGCATTTTGAACACACAAAAAGTCAGGAGTTCAAATAAGTTTAAAAAAATGAAATCCCTTTGTAACAGACGAGTTTCCGTATGAAATCCTCATACTTTGAAAGAGATTGTCCGTTTTGTACACGAAGTGCATCCAGTTTTTGCCGTAACCCTCTCAAATTTCTGGCACATGCTATGTGGATGAAATGATCATACCATGCCAACTTCCAACCTTTTCAGAGTTCATTTGAAATGCTTTTCAATTTTAGGGTCTTATAGCTCAAAATAATTGGTAAATGCATGAAAAATAACAAATGAAGTCAGAAAGGATTGAAAAATGATGATGTGGCTTTGGATGGTGCATTTTGAACACACAAAA
>NW_025228626.1:39455-40055 GCF_018294505.1 Triticum aestivum | reverse complement strand
GATACTTTGAAAGAGATTGTCCGTTTTGTACACGAAGTGCTTCCAGCTTTTGCCGTAACCCTCTCAACTTTCTTGCACATGCTATGTGGATGAAATGATGATACCATGCCAACTTTCAACCTTTTCGGAGTTCATTTGAAATGCTTTTCAATTTTAGGGTCTTATAGCTCAAAATAATGAGTAAATGCATGAAAAATAACAAATGAAGTTAGAAAGGATTGAAAAATGATGATGTGGCTTTGAATGGTGCATTTTGAGCACACAAAAAGTCAGGAGTTCAAATAAGTTTTAAAAAATGAAATCCCTTTGTAACAGATGAGTTTCCGTATGAAATCCTCATACTTTGAAAGAGATTGTCCGTTTTGTACACGAAGTGCATCCAGTTTTTGCCGTAACCCTCTCAACTTTCTTGCACATGCTATGTGGCTGAAATGATGATACCATGCCAACTTCCAAACTTTTCAGAGTTCATTTGAAATGTTTTTCAATTTTAGGGTCTTATAGCTCAAAATGATTAGTAAATGCATGAAAAATAACAAATGAAGTCAGAAAGGATTGACAAATGATGATGTGGCTTTGAATGGTGCATTTTGAACACAC
>NW_025228626.1:37066-37786 GCF_018294505.1 Triticum aestivum | reverse complement strand
TCAGGAGTTCAAATAAGTTTTAAAAAGTGAAATCCCTTTGTAACAGACGAGTTTCCGTATGAAATCCTGATACTTTGCAAGAGATTGTCCGTTTTGTACACGAAGTGCATCCAGGTTTTGCCGTAACCCTCTCAACTTTCTTGCACATGCTATGTGGATGAAATGATGATACCATGCCAACTTTCAACCTTTTCGGAGTTCATTTGAAATGCTTTTCAATTTTAGGGTCTTATAGCTCAAAATAATTAGTAAATGCATGAAAAATAACAAATGAAGTCAGAAAGGATTGAAAAATGCTGATGTGGGTTTCGATGGTGCATTTTGAACACACAAAAAGTCAGGAGTTCAAATAAGTTTTAAAATATGAAATCCCTTTGTAACAGACGAGTTTCCGTATGAAATCCTGATACTTTGCAAGAGATTGTCCGTTTTGTACACGAAGTGCATCGAGTTTTTGCCGTAACCCTCTCAACTTTCTTGCACATGCTATGTGGATGAAATGATGATACCATGCCAACTTTCAACCTTTTCGGAGTTCATTTGAAATGCTTTTCAATTTTAGGGTCTTATAGCTCAAAATAATTAGTAAATGCATGAGAAATAACAAATGAAGTCATAAAGGATTGAAAAATGATGATGTGGCTTTGAATGGTGCATTTTGAACACACAAAAATCAGGAGTTCAAATAAGTTCTAAAAAATGAAATCCCTTTGTAACAGA
>NW_025228626.1:35815-36264 GCF_018294505.1 Triticum aestivum | reverse complement strand
AAAAGTCAGGAGTTCAAATAAGTTTTAAAAAATGAAATCCCTTTGTAACAGACGAGTTTCCGTATGAAATCCTCATACTTTGAAAGAGATTGTCCGTTTCGTACACGAAGTGCATCCAGTTTCAGCCATAACCCTCTCAACTTTCTTGCACATGCTATGTGTATGAAATGATGATTCCATGTTAACTTTCAACCTTTTCAGAGTTCATTTGAAATGCTTTTCAATTTTAGGGTCTTATAGCTCAAAATAATTAGTAAATGCATGAAAAATAACAAATGAAGTCAGAAAGGATTGAAAAATGATGATGTGGATTTGAATGGTGCATTTTGAACACACAAAAAGTCAGGAGTTCAAATAAGTTTTAAAAAATGAAATCCCTTTGTAACAGACGAGTTTCCGTATGAAATCCTGATACTTTGCAAGAGATTGTCCGTTTTGTACACGAAGTG
>NW_025228626.1:33067-34522 GCF_018294505.1 Triticum aestivum | reverse complement strand
GAGTTCATTTGAAATGCTTTTCAATTTTAGGGTCTTATAGCTCAAAATAATTAGTACATGCATGAAAAATAACAAATGAAGTCAGAAAGGATTAAAAATGATGATGTGGCTTTGAATGGTGCATTTTGAACACACAAAAAGTCAGGAGTTCAAATAAGTTTTAAAAAATGAAATCCCTTTGTAACAGACGAGTTTCCGTATGAAATCCTCATACTTTGCAAGAGATTGTCCGTTTTGTACACGAAGTGCATCCAGTTTCAGCCCTAACCCTCTCAACTTTCTTGCACATGCTATGTGTATGAAATGATGATTCCATGTCAACTTTCAACCTTTTCAGAGTTCATTTGAAATGCTTTTCAATTTTAGGGTCTTATAGCTCCAAATAATTAGTAAATGCATGAAAAATAACAAATGAAGTCAGAAAGGATTGAAAAATGATGATGTGGATTTGAATGGTGCATTTTGAACACACAAAAAGTCAGGAGTTCAAATAAGTTTTAAAAAATGAAATCCCTTTGTAACAGACGAGTTTCCGTATGAAATCCTGATACTTTGCAAGAGATTGTCCGTTTTGTACACGAAGTGCATCCAGGTTTTGCCGTAACCCTCTCAACTTTCTTGCACATGCTATGTGGATGAAATGATGATACCATGCCAACTTTCAACCTTTTCGGAGTTCATTTGAAATGCTTTTCAATTTCAGGGTCTTATAGCTCAAAATAATTAGTAAATGCATGAAAAATAACAAATGAAGTCAGAAAGGATTAAAAATGATGATGTGGCTTTGAATGGTGCATTTTGAACACACAAAAAGTCAGGAGTTCAAATAAGTTCTAAAAAATGAAATCCATTTGTAACAGACGAGTTTCCGTATGAAATCCTAATACTTTGCAAGAGATTGTCCGTTTTGTACACGAAGTGCATCCAGTTTTTGCCGTAACCCTCTCAACTCTCTTGCCTATGCTATGTGGATGAAATGATCATACCATGCCAACTTCCAACCTTTTCAGAGTTCATTTGAAATGCTTTTCAATTTTAGGGTCTTATAGCTCAAAATAATTGGTAAATGCATGAAAAATAACAAATGAAGTCAGAAAGGATTGAAAAATGATGATGTGGCTTTGGATGGTGCATTTTGAACACACAAAAAGTCAGGAGTTCAAATAAGTTTAAAAAATGAAATCCCTTTGTAACAGACGAGTTTCCGTATGAAATCTTGATACTTTGCAAGAGATTGTACGTTTTGTACACGAAGTTAATCCAGTTTTTGTCGTAACCCTCTCAACTCTCTTGCCTATGCTATGTGGATGAAATGATGATACCATGCCAAATTTCAACATTTTCAGAGTTCATTTGAAATTCTTTTCAATTTTAGGGTCTTATAGCTCAAAATAATTAGTAAATGGATGAAAAATAACAAATGAAGTCAGAAAGGATTGAAAAATGATGATGTGG
>NW_025228626.1:32311-33057 GCF_018294505.1 Triticum aestivum | reverse complement strand
CTTTGTAACAGACGAGTTTCCGTATGAAATCTTGATACTTTGCAAGAGATTGTACGTTTTGTACACGAAGTTAATCCAGTTTTTGTCGTAACCCTCTCAACTCTCTTGCCTATGCTATGTGGATGAAATGATGATACCATGCCAACTTTCAACATTTTCAGAGTTCATTTGAAATTCTTTTCAATTTTAGGGTCTTATAGCTCAAAATAATTAGTAAATGGATGAAAAATAACAAATGAAGTCAGAAAGGATTGAAAAATGATGATGTGGCTTTGAATGGTGCATTTTGAACACACAAAAAGTCAGGAGTTCAAATAAGTTTTAAAAAATGAAATCCCTTTGTAACAGACGAGTTTCCGTATGAAATCCTCATACTTTGAAAGAGATTGTCCGTTTCGTACACGAAGTGCATCCAGTTTCAGCCATAACCCTCTCAACTTTCTTGCACATGCTATGTGTATGAAATGATGATTCCATGTTAACTTTCAACCTTTTCAGAGTTCATTTGAAATGCTTTTCAATTTTAGGGTCTTATAGCTCAAAATAATTAGTAAATGCATGAAAAATAACAAATGAAGTCAGAAAGGATTGAAAAATGATGATGTGGATTTGAATGGTGCATTTTGAACACACAAAAAGTCAGGAGTTCAAATAAGTTTTAAAAAATGAAATCCCTTTGTAACAGACGAGTTTCCGTATGAAATCCTGATACTTTGCAAGAGATTGTCCGTTTTGTACACGAAGTG
>NW_025228626.1:25904-26452 GCF_018294505.1 Triticum aestivum | reverse complement strand
TTTGTACACGAAGTGCATCCAGTTTTTGCCGTAACCCTGTCAACTGTCTTGCACATGCTATGTGGATGAAATGATGATACCATGCCAACTTTCAACCTTTTCAGAGTTCATTCGAAATGCTTTTCTATTTTTGGGTCTTATGGCTCAAAATAATTAGTAAATGCATGAAAAATAACAAATGAAGTCAGAAAGGATTGAAAAATGATGATGTGGATTTGAATGGTGCATTTTGAACACACAAAAAGTCAGGAGTTCAAATAAGTTTAAAAAAATGAAATCCCTTTGTAACAGACGAGTTTCCGTATGAAATCCTGATACTTTGTAAGAGATTGTCCGTTTTGTACACGAATTGCATCCAGGTTTTGCGTAACCCTCTCAACTTTCTTACACATGCTATGTGGATGAAATGATGATACCATGTCAACTTCTAACCTTTTCAGAGTTCATTTGAAATGCTTTTCAATTTTAGGGTGTTATAGCTCAAAATAATTAGTAAATGCATGAAAAATAACAAATGAAGTCAGAAAGGATTGAAACATGATGATGTG
>NW_025228626.1:25533-25733 GCF_018294505.1 Triticum aestivum | reverse complement strand
AAGAGATTGTCCGTTTTGTTCACGAAGTGCATCCAGTTTTTGCCGTAACCCTCTCAACTTTCTTGCACATGCTATGTGGATGAAATGATGATACCATGCCAACTTTCAACCTTTTCAGAGTTCATTTGAAATGCTTTTCAATTTTAGGGTCTTATAGCTCAAAATAATTAGTAAATGCATGAAAAATAACAAATGAAGTC
>NW_025228626.1:23324-25423 GCF_018294505.1 Triticum aestivum | reverse complement strand
AAGTCAGAAAGGATTGAAAAATGATGATGTGGCTTTGGATGGTGCATTTTGAACACACAAAAAGTTAGGAGTTCAAATAAGTTTTAAAAAACGAAATTCCTTTGTAACAGACGAGTTTCCCTATCAAATCCTGATACTTTGCAAGAGATTGTCCGTTTTGTACACGAAGTGCATCCAGTTTTTGCCGTAACCCTCTCAACTTTCTTGCACATGCTATGTGGATGAAATGATGATACCATGCCAACTTTCAACATTTTCAGAGTTCATTTGAAATGCTTTTCAATTTTAGGGTCTTATAGCTCAAAATGATTAGTAAATGCATGAAAAATAACAAATGAAGTCAGAAAGGATTGAAAAATGATGATGTGGCTTTGGATGGTGCATTTTGAACACACAAAAAGTCAGGAGTTCAAATAAGTTTAAAAAATAAAATCCCTTTGTAACAGACGAGTTACCGTATGAAATCTTGATACTTTGCAAGAGATTGTCCGTTTTGTACACGAAGTGCATCCAGTTTTTGCCGTAACCCTCTCAACTTTCTTGCACATGCTATGTGGATGAAATTATGATACCATGCCACCTTCCAACCTTTTCAGAGTTCATTTGAAATGCTTTTCAATTTTAGGGTCTTATAGCTCAAAATAATTAGTAAATGCATGAAAAATAACAAATGAAGTCAGAAAGGATTGAAAAATGATGATGTGGCTTTATATGGTGCATCTTGAACACACAAAAATCAGGAGTTCAAATAAGTTTTAAAAAATGAAATCCCTTTGTAACAGACGAGTTTCCGTATGAAATCCTCATACTTTGGAAGAGATTGTCCGTTTCGTACACGAAGTGCATCCAGTTTCAGCCATAACCCTCTCAACTTTCTTGCACATGCTATGTGGATGAAATGATGATTCCATGCCAACTTCCAACCTTTTTAGAGTTCATTTGAAATTCTTTTCACTTTTAGGGTCTTATAGCTCAATATAATTAGTAAATGCATGAATAATAACAAATGAAGTCAGAAAGGATTAAAAATGCTGATGTGGCTTTGAATGGTGCATTTTGAACACACAAAATCAGGAGTTCAAATAAGTTTTAAAAAATGAAATCCCTTTGTAATAGACGAGTTTCCGTATGAAATCCTGATACTTTGTAAGAGACTGTACGTTTTGTACACGAAGTGCATCCAGTTTTTGCCGTAACCCTCTCAACTCTCTTGCATATGCTATGTCGATGAAATGATGTGACCATGCCAACTTTCAACATTTTCAGAGTTCATTTGAAATGCTTTTCAATTTCAGGGTCTTATAGTTCAAAATAATTAGTAAATGCATGAAAAATAACAAATGAAGTCAGAAAGGATTGAAAAATGCTGATGTGGCTTTCGATGGTGCATTTTGAACACACAAAAAGTCAGGATTTCAAATAAGTTTTAAAATATGAAATCCCTTTGTAACAGACGAGTTTTCGTATGAAATCCTCATACTTTGGAAGAGATTGTCCGTTTCGTACACGAAGTGCATCCAGTTTCAGCCATAACCCTCTCAACTTTCTTGCACATGCTATGTGGATGAAATGATGATTCCATGCCAACTTCCAACCTTTTTAGAGTTCATTTGAAATTCTTTTCACTTTTAGGGTCTTATAGCTCAATATAATTAGTAAATGCATGAATAATAACAAATGAAGTCAGAAAGGATTAAAAATGCTGATGTGGCTTTGAATGGTGCATTTTGAACACACAAAATCAGGAGTTCAAATAAGTTTTAAAAAATGAAATCCCTTTGTAACAGACGAGTTTCCGTATGTAATCCTGATACTTTGAAAGAGATTGTACGTTTTGTACACGAAGTTAATCCAGTTTTTGTCGTAACCCTCTCAACTCTCTTGCCTATGCTATGTGGATGAAATGATGATACCATGCCAACTTTCAACATTTTCAGAGTTCATTTGAAATGCTTTTCAATTTTAGGGTCTTATAGCTCAAAATGATTAGTAAATGCATGAAAAATAACAAATGAAGTCAGAAAGGATTGAAAAATGATGATGTGGTTTTGAATGGTGCATTTTGAACACACAAAAAGTCAGGAGTTCAAATAAGTTTT
>NW_025228626.1:22638-23003 GCF_018294505.1 Triticum aestivum | reverse complement strand
AATAAGTTTTAAAAAATGAAATCCCTTTGTAACAGACGAGTTTCCGTATGAAATCCTCATACTTTGAAAGAGATTGTCCGTTTTGTACACGAAGTGCATCCAGTTTTTGCCGTAACCCTCTCAACTTTCTTGCACATGCTATGTGGATGACATGATGATACCATGCCAACTTCTAACCTTTTCAGAGTTCATTTGAAATGCTTTTCAATTTTAGGGTCTTATAGCTCAAAATAATTAGTAAATGCATGAAAAATAACAAATGAAGTCAGAAAGGATTGAAAAATGATGATGTGGCTTTGGATGGTGCATTTTGAACACACAAAAAGTCAGGAGTTCAAATAAGTTTTAAAAAATGAAATCCCTTT
>NW_025228626.1:14859-16668 GCF_018294505.1 Triticum aestivum | reverse complement strand
CATAAAGGATTGAAAAATGATGATGTGGCTTTGAATGGTGCATTTTGAACACACAAAAATCAGGAGTTCAAATAAGTTTTAAAAAATGAAATCCCTTTGTAACAGACGAGTTTCCGTATGGAATCCTGATACTTTGAAAGAGATTGTACGTTTTGTACACGAAGTTAATCCAGTTTTTGTCGTAACCCTCTCAACTCTCTTGCCTATGCTATGTGGATGAAATGATGATACCATGCCAACTTTCAACATTTTCAGAGTTCATTTGAAATGCTTTTCAATTTTAGGGTCTTATAGCTCAAAATAATTAGTAAATGCATGAAAAATAACAAATGAAGTCAGAAAGGATTGAAAAATGATGATGTGGCTTTGAATGGTGCATTTTGAACACACAAAAAGTCAGGAGTTCAAATAAGTTTTAAAAAATGAAATCCCTTTGTAACAGACGAGTTTCCGTATGAAATCCTCATACTTTGAAAGTGATTGTCCGTTTCGTACACGAAGTGCATCCAGTTTCAGCCATAACCCTCTCAACTTTCTTGCACATGCTTTGTGTATGAAATGATGATTCCATGTCAACTTTCAACCTTTTCAGAGTTCATTTGAAATGCTTTTCAATTTTAGGGTCTTATAGCTCAAAATAATTAGTAAATGCATGAAAAATAACAAATGAAGTCAGAAAGGATTGAAAAATGATGATGTGGATTTGAATGGTGCATTTTGAACACACAAAAAGTCAGGAGTTCAAATAAGTTTTAAAAAATGAAATCCCTTTGTAACAGACGAGTTTCCGTATGAAATCCTGATACTATGCAAGAGATTGTCCGTTTTGTACACGAAGTGCATCCAGGTTTTGCCGTAACCCTCTCAACTTTCTTGCACATGCTATGTGGATGAAATGATGATACCATGCCAACTTTCAACCTTTTCGGAGTTCATTTGAAATGCTTTTCAATTTTAGGGTCTTATAGCTCAAAATAATTAGTAAATGCATGAAAAATAACAAATGAAGTCAGAAAGGATTGAAAAATGCTGATGTGGCTTTCGATGGTGCATTTTGAACACACAAAAAGTTAGGAGTTCAAATAAGTTTTAAAATATGAAATCCCTTTGTAACAGACGAGTTTCCGTATGAAATCCTGATACTTTGAAAGAGATTGTCCGTTTTGTACACGAAGTGCATCGAGTTTTTGCCGTAACCCTCTCAACTTTCTTGCACATGCTATGTGGATGAAATGATGATACCATGCCAACTATCAACCTTTTCGGAGTTCATTTGAAGTGCTTTTAGATTTTAGGGTCTTATAGCTCAAAATAATTAGGAAATGCATGAGAAATAACAAATGAAGTCATAAAGGATTGAAAAATGATGATGTGGCTTTGAATGGTGCATTTTGAACACACAAAAATCAGGAGTTCAAATAAGTTTTAAAAAATGAAATCCCTTTGTAACAGACGAGTTTCCGTATGGAATCCTGATACTTTGAAAGAGATTGTACGTTTTGTACACGAAGTTAATCCAGTTTTTGTCGTAACCCTCTCAACTCTCTTGCCTATGCTATGTGGATGAAATGATGATACCATGCCAACTTTCAACATTTTCAGAGTTCATTTGAAATGCTTTTCAATTTTAGGGTCTTATAGCTCAAAATAATTAGTAAATGCATGAAAAATAACAAATGAAGTCAGAAAGGATTGAAAAATGATGATGTGGCTTTGAATGGTGCATTTTGAACACACAAAAAGTCAGGAGTTCAAATAAGTTTTAAAAAATGAAATCCCTTTGTAACAGACGAGTTTCCGTATGAAATC
>NW_025228626.1:14196-14849 GCF_018294505.1 Triticum aestivum | reverse complement strand
GTCCGTTTTGTACACGAAGTGCATCGAGTTTTTGCCGTAACCCTCTCAACTTTCTTGCACATGCTATGTGGATGAAATGATGATACCATGCCAACTTTCAACCTTTTCGGAGTTCATTTGAAGTGCTTTTAGATTTTAGGGTCTTATAGCTCAAAATAATTAGTAAATGCATGAGAAATAACAAATGAAGTCATAAAGGATTGAAAAATGATGATGTGGCTTTGAATGGTGCATTTTGAACACACAAAAATCAGGAGTTCAAATAAGTTTTAAAAAATGAAATCCCTTTGTAACAGACGAGTTTCCGTATGGAATCCTGATACTTTGAAAGAGATTGTACGTTTTGTACACGAAGTTAATCCAGTTTTTGTCGTAACCCTCTCAACTCTCTTGCCTATGCTATGTGGATGAAATGATGATACCATGCCAACTTTCAACATTTTCAGAGTTCATTTGAAATGCTTTTCAATTTTAGGGTCTTATAGCTCAAAATAATTAGTAAATGCATGAAAAATAACAAATGAAGTCAGAAAGGATTGAAAAATGATGATGTGGCTTTGAATGGTGCATTTTGAACACACAAAAAGTCAGGAGTTCAAATAAGTTTTAAAAAATGAAATCCCTTTGTAACAGACGAGTTTCCGTATGAAATC
>NW_025228626.1:6351-8149 GCF_018294505.1 Triticum aestivum | reverse complement strand
AAGTCAGGAGTTCAAATAAGTTTTAAAAAATGAAATCCCTTTGTAACAGACGAGTTTCCGTATGAAATCCTCATACTTTGAAAGAGATTGTCCGTTTTGTACACGAAGTGCATCCAGTTTTTGCCGTAACCCTCTCAACTTTCTGGCACATGCTATGTGGATGAAATGATGATACCATGCCAACTTCCAACATTTTCAGAGTTCATTTGAAATGCTTTTCAATTTTAGTGTCTTATAGCTCAAAATAATTAGTAAATGCATGAAAAATAACAAATGAAGTCAGAAAGGATTGAAAAATGATGATGTGGCTTTGGATGGTGCATTTTGAACACACAAAAAGTCAGGAGTTCAAATAAGTTTAAAAAAATGAAATCCCTTTGTAACAGACGGGTTTCCGTATGAAATCTTGATACTTTGCAAGAGATTGTACGTTTTGTACACAAAGTTAATCCAGTTTTTGTCGTAACCCTCTCAACTCTCTTGCCTATGCTATGTGGATGAAATGATGATACCATGCCAACTTTCAACATTTTCAGAGTTCATTTGAAATGCTTTTCAATTTTAGGGTCTTATAGCTCAAAATAAT
The DNA here is from genome assembly GCF_018294505.1 of Triticum aestivum. Taxonomy (NCBI): domain Eukaryota; kingdom Viridiplantae; phylum Streptophyta; class Magnoliopsida; order Poales; family Poaceae; genus Triticum; species Triticum aestivum. The sequence goes on along the minus strand of NW_025228626.1, from coordinate 7,563 downwards.
TAGTAAATGCATGAAAAATAACAAATGAAGTCCGAAAGGATTGAAAAATGATGATGTGGCTTTGAATGGTGCATTTTGAACACACAAAAAGTCAGGAGTTCAAATAAGTTTTAAAAAATGAAATCCCTTTGTAACAGACGAGTTTCCGTATGAAATCCTCATACTTTGAAAGAGATTGTCCGTTTCGTACACGAAGTGCATCCAGTTTCAGCCATAACCCTCTCAACTTTCTTGCACATGCTATGTGTATGAAATGATGATTCCTTGTCAACTTTCAACCTTTTCAGAGTTCATTTGAAATGCTTTTCAATTTTTGGGTCTTATAGCTCAAAATAATTAGTAAATGCATGAAAAATAACAAATGAAGTCAGAAAGGATTGAAAAATGATGATGTGGATTTGAATGGTGCATTTTGAACACACAAAAAGTCAGGAGTTCAAATAAGTTTTAAAAAATGAAATCCCTTTGTAACAGACGAGTTTCCGTATGAAATCCTGATACTTTGCAACAGATTGTCCGTTTTGTACACGAAGTGCATCCAGGTTTTGCCGTAACCCTCTCAACTTTCTTGCACATGCTATGTGGATGAAATGATGATACCATGCCAACTTTCAACCTTTTCGGAGTTCATTTGAAATGCTTTTCAATTTTAGGGTCTTATAGCTCAAAATAATTAGTAAATGCATGAAAAATAACAAATGAAGTCAGAAAGGATTAAAAATGTTGATGTGGCTTTGAATGGTGCATTTTGAACACACAAAAAGTCAGGAGTTCAAATAAGTTTTAAAAAATGAAATCCCTTTGTAACAGACGAGTTTCCGTTCGAAATCCTGATACTTTGCAAGAGATTGTCCGTTTTGTACACGAAGTGCATCCAGTTTTTGCCGTAACCCTCTCAACTCTCTTGCCTATGCTATGTGGATGAAATGATGATACCATGCCAACTTTCAACATTTTCAGAGTTCATTTGAAATGCTTTTCAATTTTAGGGTCTTATAGCTCAAAATGATTAGTAAATGCATGAAAAATAACAAATGAAGTCAGAAAGGATTGAAAAATGATGATGTGGTTTTGAATGGTGCATTTTGAACACACAAAAAGTCAGGAGTTCAAATAAGTTTTCAAAAATGAAATCCCTTTGTAACAGACGAGTTTCCGTATGAAATCCTCATACTTTGAAAGAGATTGTCCGTTTTGTACACGAAGTGCATC
>NW_025228626.1:0-2267 GCF_018294505.1 Triticum aestivum | reverse complement strand
CCCTCTCAACTTTCTGGCACATGCTATGTGGATGAAATGATGATATCATGCCAACTTCCAACCTTTTCAGAGTTCATTTGAAATGCTTTTCAATTTTAGGGTCTTATAGCTCAAAATAATTAGTAAATGCATGAAAAATAACAAATGAAGTCAGAAAGGATTGAAAAATGATGATGTGGCTTTGGATGGTGCATTTTGAACACACAAAAAGTCAGGAGTTCAAATAAGTTTTAATATATGAAATCCCTTTGCAACAGACGAGTTTCTGTATGAAATCCTGATACTTTGAAAGAGATTGTCCGTTTTGTACACGAAGTGCATCCAGTTTTTTCCGTAACCCTCTCAACTCTCTTGCCTATGCTATGTGGATGAAATGATGATACCATGCCAATTTTCAACATTTTTAGAGTTCATTTGAAATGCTTTTCAATTTTAGGGTCTTATAGCTCAAAATAATTAGTAAATGCATGAAAAATAACAAATGAAGTCAGAAAGGATTGAAAAATGATGATGTGGCTTTGAATGGTGCATTTTGAACACACAAAAAGTCAGGAGTTCAAATAAGTTTTAAAAAATGAAATCCCTTTGTAACAGACGAGTTTCCGTATGAAATCCTCATACCTTGGAAGAGATTGTCCGCTTCGTACACGAAGTGCATCCAGTTTCAGCCATAACCCTCTCAACTTTCTTGCACATGCTATGTGGATGAAATGATGATTCCATGCCAACTTCCAACCTTTTTAGAATTCATTTGAAATTCTTTTCACTTTTAGGGTCTTATAGCTCAATATAATTAGTAAATGCATGAATAATAACAAATGAAGTCAGAAAGGATTAAAAATGCTGATGTGGCTTTGAATGGTGCATTTTGAACACACAAAATAAGGAGTTCAAATAAGTTTTAAAAAATGAAATCCCTTTGTAACAGACGAGTTTCCGTATGAAATCCTGATACTTTGAAAGAGACTGTACGTTTTGTACACGAAGTGCATCCAGTTTTTGCCGTAACCCTCTCAACTCTCTTGCATATGCTATGTCGATGAAATGATGTTACCATTCCAACTTTCAACATTTTCAGAGTTCATTTAAAATGCTTTTCAATTTCAGGGTCTTATAGCTCAAAATAATTAGTAAATGCATGAAAAATAACAAATGAAGTCAGAAAGGATTGAAAAATGCTGATGTGGCTTTCGATGGTGCATTTTGAACACACAAAAAGTCAGGAGTTCAAATAAGTTTTAAAATATGAAATCCCTTTGTAACAGACGAGTTTCCGTATGAAATCCTGATACTTTGCAAGAGATTGTACGTTTTGTACACGAAGTGCATCCAGTTTTTGCCGTAACCCTTTCAACTTTCTTGCACATGCTATTTGAATGAAATGATGATACCATGCCAACTTTCTACCTTTTCGGAGTTCATTTGAAATGCTTTTCAATTTTAGGGTCTTATAGCTCAAAATAATTAGTAAATGCATGAGAAATAACAAATGAAGTCATAAAGGATTGAAAAATGATGATGTGGCTTTGAATGGTGCATTTTGAACACACAAAAATCAGGAGTTCAAATAAGTTTTAAAAAATGAAATCCCTTTGTAACAGACGAGTTTCCGTATGAAATCCTGATACTTTGAAAGAGATTGTACGTTTTGTACACGAAGTTAATCCAGTTTTTGTCGTAACCCTCTCAACTCTCTTGCCTATGCTATGTGGATGAAATGATGATACCATGTCAACTTTCAACATTTTCAGAGTTCATTTGAAATGCTTTTCAATTTTAGGGTCTTATAGCTCAAAATGATTAGTAAATGCATGAAAAATAACAAATGAAGTTAGAAAGGATTAAAAATGATGATGTGGTTTTGAATGGTGCATTTTGAACACACAAAAAGTCAGGAGTTCGAATAAGTTTTAAAAAATGAAATCCCTTTGTAACAGACGAGTTTCCGTATGAAATCCTCATACTTTGAAAGAGATTGTCCGTTTTGTACACGAAGTGCATCCAGTTTTTGCCGTAACCCTCTCAACTTTCTTGCACATGCTATGTGGATGACATGATGATACCATGCCAACTTCTAACCTTTTCAGAGTTCATTTGAAATGCTTTTCAATTTTAGGGTCTTATAGCTCAAAATAATTAGTAAATGCATGAAAAATAACAAATGAAGTCAGAAAGGATTGAAAAATGATGATGTGGCTTTGGATGGTGCATTTTGAACACACAAAAAGTCAGGAGTTCAAATAAGTTTTAAAAAATGAAATCCCTTT
>NW_025228625.1:43265-43915 GCF_018294505.1 Triticum aestivum | reverse complement strand
AGGGTAACGTGAGTCGATGCGGATATCGTCGCGCTAGCGACGACGGATGCCGAGACGGGCACGTGAGACCACTGCCACCCTGTCCATCTTAGGGTAACGCGAGTCGAGGCGGACGTCGTCGCGGTAGCGACATCGGCCGCCGAGACGAGCACGTGACACCACTGCCACCCCGTCTATCTTAGGGTAACGCGAGTCGAGGCGGATATCGTCGCGGTAGCGATGACGGACGCCGAGACGAGCACGTGAGACCACTGCCACCTTATCCATCTTAGGGTAATGCGAGTCGAAGCGGACGTCCTCGCAGTAGCGATGACGGACGCCGAGACGAGCACGTGACACCCGGGCCACCCTGTCTATCATAGGGTAACGTGAGTCAAGGCGGACGTTGTCGCGGTAGCGACGTCGGACGCCGAGACGAGCACGTGACAGCACTGCCACACTGTCTATCTTAGGATAACGCGAGTCAAGGCAGACGTTGTCGCGGTAGCGACGACGGACGCCGAGACGAGCACGTGACACCACTGCCACCCTGTCTATCTTAGGGTAACGCGAGTCGAGGTGGACGTTGTCGCGGTAGCAACGACGGAAGCCGAGACGAGCACGTGACACCGCTGCCACCCTGTGTATTTTAGGGTAACGCGAGTCAAGGC
>NW_025228625.1:40805-41698 GCF_018294505.1 Triticum aestivum | reverse complement strand
TTAGGGTAACGCGAGCCAAGGCGGACGTCGTCGCGGTAGCGACGACAGACGCCGAGACGAGCACATGACACCACTGCCACCCTGTCTATCTTAGGGTAACGCGAGTCGAGGCGGACGTTGTCGCGGTAGCGACGATGGACGCCGAGACGAGCACGTGACACCGCTGCCACCCTGTCTATCTTGGGGTAACGCGAGTCGAGGCGGACGTCATCGCGGTAGCGACGACAGACGCCGAGACGAGCACGTGACACCCCTGCCACCCTGTCTATCTTAGGGTAACGCGAGTCAAGGCGGACGTCGTCGCGGTAGCGACGTCGGCCGCCGAGACGAGCACGTGACACCACTGCCACCCCGTCTATCTTAGGGTAACACGAGTCGAGGCGGACGTCCTCGCAGTAGCGACGACGGACGCCGAGACGAGCACGTGACACCCGGGCCACCCTGTCTATCATAGGGTAACGTGAGTCAAGGCGGACGTTGTCGCGGTAGCGACGTCGGACGCCGAGACGAGCACGTGACAGCACTACCACACTGTCTATCTTAGGATAACGCGAGTCAAGGCGGACATTGTCGCGGTAGCGACGACGGACGCCGAGACGAGCACGTGACACCACTGCCACCCTGTCTATCTTAGGGTAACGCGAGTCGAGGCGGACGTTGTCGCGGTAGCGACGACGGAAGCCGAGACGAGCACGTGACACCGCTGCCACCCTGTCTATCTTGGGGTAACGCGAGTCGAGGCGGACGTCGTCGCGGTAGCGACGACAGACGCCGAGACGAGCACGTGACACCACTGCCACCCTGTCTATCTTAGGGTAACGTGAGTCGATGCGGATATCGTCGCGGTAGCGACGACGGATGCCGAGACGGGCACGTGAGACCACTGCCACCCT
>NW_025228625.1:39106-39826 GCF_018294505.1 Triticum aestivum | reverse complement strand
CGAGGCGGACGTTGTCGCGGTAGCGACGATGGACGCCGAGACGAGCACGTGACACCGCTGCCACCCTGTCTATCTTGGGGTAACGCGAGTCGAGGCGGATGTCATCGCGGTAGCGACGACAGACGCCGAGACGAGCACGTGACACCCCTGCCACCCTGTCTATCTTAGGGTAACGCGAGTCGAGGCGGACGTCGTCGCGGTAGCGACGTCGGCCGCCGAGACGAGCACGTGACACCACTGCCACCCCGTCTATCTTAGGGTAACACGAGTCGAGGCGGACGTCCTCGCAGTAGCGATGACGGACGCCGAGACGAGCACGTGACACCCGGGCCACCCTGTCTATCATAGGGTAACGTGAGTCAAGGCGGACGTTGTCGCGGTAGCGACGTCGGACGCCGAGACGAGCACGTGACAGCACTGCCACACTGTCTATCTTAGGATAACGCGAGTCAAGGCGGACATTGTCGCGGTAGCGACGACGGACGCCGAGACGAGCACGTGACACCACTGCCACCCTGTCTATCTTAGGGTAACACGAGTCGAGGCGGACGTTGTCGCGGTAGCGACGACGGAAGCCGAGACGAGCACGTGACACCGCTGCCACCCTGTCTATCTTGGGGTAACGCGAGTCGAGGCGGACGTCGTCGCGGTAGCGACAACAGACGCCGAGACGAGCACGTGACACCACTGCCACCCTGTCTATCTTAGGGTAACGTGAGT
>NW_025228625.1:37902-38767 GCF_018294505.1 Triticum aestivum | reverse complement strand
GGAGATCGTCGCGGTAGCGACGACGGATGCCGAGACGGGCACGTGAGACCACTGCCACCCTGTCCATCTTAGGGTAACGCGAGTCGAGGCGGACGTCGTCGCGGTAGCGACATCGGCCGCCGAGACGAGCACGTGACACCACTGCCACCCCGCCTATCTTAGGGTAACGCGAGTCGAGGCGGATATCGTCGCGGTAGCGATGACGGACGCCGAGACGAGCACGTGAGACCACTGCCACCTTATTCATCTTAGGGTAACGCGAGTCGAGGCGGACGTCGTCGCGGTAGCGACGTCGGCCGCGAAGACGAGCAAGTGACACCACTGCCACCCCGTCTATCTTAGGGTAACACGAGTCGAGGCGGACGTCCTCGCAGTAGCGACGACGGACGCCGAGACGAGCACGTGACACCCGGGCCACCCTGTCTATCATAGGGTAACGTGAGTCAAGGCGGACGTTGTCGCGGTAGCGACGTCGGACGCCGAGACGAGCATGTGACAGCAATGCCACACTGTCTATCTTAGGATAACGCGAGTCAAGGCGGACGTTGTCGCGGTAGCGACGACGGACGCCGAGACGAGCACGTGACACCACTGCCACCCTGTCTATCTTAGGGTAACGCGAGTCGAGGCGGACGTTGTCGCGGTAGCGACGACGGAAGCCGAGACGAGCACGTGACACCGCTGCCAACCTGTCTATCTTGGGGTAACGCGAGTCGAGGCAGACGTCGTTGCGGTAGCGACGTCGGACACCGAGACGAGCACGTGACACCACTGCCACCCTGTCTATTTTAGGGTAACGCGAGCCGAGGCAGACGTCGTCGCGGTAGCGACGACGGACGAAGAGACGAGCACGTGACACCAGGGC
>NW_025228625.1:35928-36477 GCF_018294505.1 Triticum aestivum | reverse complement strand
AGAACGTGACAGCACTGCCACACTGTCTATCTTAGGGTGACGCGAGTCAAGGCGGACGTTGTCGCGGTAGCGACGACGGACGCCGAGACGAGCACGTGACACCACTGCCACCCTGTCTATCTTAGGGTAACGCGAGTCGAGGCGGACGTTGTCGCGGTAGCGACGTCGGACGCCGAGATGAGCACGTGACAGCACTGCCACACTGTCTATCTTAGGATAACGCGAGTCAAGGCGGACGTTGTCGCGGTAGCGACGACGGACGCCGAGACGAGCACGTGACACCACTGCCACCCTGTCTATCTTAGGGTAACGCGAGTCGAGGCGGACGTCGTCGCGGTAGCGACATCGGCCGCCGAGACGAGCACGTGACACCACTGCCACCCCGTCTATCTTAGGGTAACGCGAGTCGAGGCGGATATCGTCGCGGTAGCGACGACGGACGCCGAGACGAGCACGTGAGACCAATGCCACCTTATCCATCTTAGGGTAACGCGAGTCGAGGCGGACGTCGTCGCGGTAGCGACGTCGGCCGCCGAGACGAGCACGTGA
>NW_025228625.1:29086-30617 GCF_018294505.1 Triticum aestivum | reverse complement strand
AGGAGCACGTGACACCACTGCCACCCTGTTATCTTAGGGTAACGCGAGTCAAGGCGCACGTTGTCGCGGTAGCGACGACGGACGCTGAGACGAGCACGTGACACCACTGCCACCCTGTCTATCTTAGGGTAACGCGAGTCGAGGCGGACGTTGTCGCGGTAGCGACGACGGACGGCGAGACGAGCACGTGACACCGCTGGCACCCTGTCTATCTTGGGGTAACGTGAGTCGAGGCGGACGTCGTCGCGGTAGCGACGACCGTCGCCGAGACGAGCACGTGACACCCCTGCCACCCTGTCTATCTTAGGGTAACGTGAGTCGAGGCGGACGTCGTCGCGGTAGCGACCACAGACGCCGAGACGAGCACAGGACACCACTGCCACCCTGTCTATCTTAGGGTAACGCGAGTCAAGGCGGATGTTGTCGGCGGTAGCGATGACGGACGCCGAGACGAGCACGTTACACCACTGCCACCATGTCTATCTTAGGGTAACGCGAGTCAAGGCGGACGTTGTCGCGGTAGCGACGTCGGACGCCGAGACGAGCACATGACACACTGCCACCCTGTCTATTTTAGTGTAACGCGAGTCGAGGCGCACGTCGTCGCGGTAGCGACGACGGACGCCGAGACGAGCACGTGACACCACTACCACCATGTCTATCTTAGGGTAACGCGAGTCGAGGCGGATATCGTCGCGGTAGCGACGACGGACGCCGAGACGAGCACGTGAGACCACTGCCACCTTATCCATCTTAGGGTAACACGAGTCGAGGCGGACGTCGTCGCGGTAGCGACGTCGGCCGCCGAGACGAGCACGTGACACCACTGCCACCCCGTCTATCTTAGGGTAACACGAGTCGAGGCGGACGTCCTCTCAGTAGCGACGACGGACGCCGAGACGACCACGTGACACCCGGGCCACCCTGTCTATCATAGGGTAACGTGAGTCAAGGCGGACGTTGTCGCGGTAGCGACGTCGGACGCCGAGACGAGCACGTGACAGCACTGCCACACTGTCTATCTTAGGATAACGCGAGTCAAGGAGGACGTTGTCGCGGTAGCGACGACGGACGCCGAGAAGAGCACGTGACACCACTGCCACCGTGTCTATCTTAGAGTAACGCGAGTCGAGGCGGACGTTGTCGCGTTAGCGACGACGGAAGCCGAGACGAGCACGTGACACCGCTGCCACCTTGTCTATCTTGGGGTAACGCGAGTCGAGGCGGACGTCGTCGCGGTAGCGACATCGGACGCCGAGACGAGCACGTGACACCACTGCCACCCTGTCTATTTTAGGGTAACGCGAGTTGAGGCAGACGTCGTCGCGGTAGCGACGACGGACGCTGAGACGAGCACGTGACACCAGGGCCACCCTGTCTATCTTAGGGTAACGCGAGTCGAGGCGGACGTCGTCGGCGTAGCGACGTCGGACGCCGAGACGAGCACGTCACACCACTGCCACCCTGTCTATCTTAGGGTAACGCGAGTCAAGGCGGACGTTGTCGCGGTAGCGACGACGGACGCCGAGAC
>NW_025228625.1:28486-29039 GCF_018294505.1 Triticum aestivum | reverse complement strand
GACGTCGTCGCGGTAGCGACGACGGACGCCTAGACGAGCACGTGACACCAGGGCCACCCTGTCTATCTTAGGGTAACGCGAGTCGAGGCGGACGTCGTCGCGGTAGCGACGACGGACGCCTAGACGAGCACGTGACACCAGGGCCACCCTGTCTATCTTAGGGTAACGCGAGTCGAGGCGGACGTTGTCGCGGTAGCGACGTCGGACGCCGAGACGAGCACGTGAGACCACTGCCACCCTATCTATCTTAGGGTAACGCGAGTCAAGGCGGACGTTGTCGCGGTAGCGACGACGGACGCCGAGACGAGCACGTGACACCACTGCCACCCTGTCTATCTTAGGGTAACGCGAGTCGAGGCGGACGTTATCGCGGTAGCGACGACGCACGCCGAGACGAGCACGTGACACCGCTGCCACCATGTCTATCTTAGTGTAACGCGAGTCAAGGCGGTTATCGTCGCGGTAGCGACGGCGGACGCCGAGACGAGCACGTGAGACCACTGCCACCCTGTCCATCTTAGGGTAACGCGAGTCAAGGCGGACGTCGTCGCGG
>NW_025228625.1:27916-28470 GCF_018294505.1 Triticum aestivum | reverse complement strand
TAACGCGAGTCAAGGCGGACGACCTCGCAGTAGTGACGTCGGACGCCGAGACGACCACGTGACACCACTGCCACCCCATCTATCTTAGGGTAACGCGAGTCAAGGCGGACGTTGTCGCGGTAGCGACGACGGACGCCGAGACGAGCACATGACACCACTGCCACCCTGTCTATCTTAGGGTAACGCGAGTCGAGGCGGACGTTGTCGCGGTAGAGAGGACGGACGCCGAGACGAGCACGTGACACCACTGCCACCCTGTCTATCTTAGGGTAACGCGAGTCGAGGCGGACGTCGTCGCGGTAGCGACGATGGACGCCGAGACGAGCACGTGAGACCACTGCCACCATGTCTATCTTAGGGTAACGCGAGTTGAGGCGGACATCGTCGCGGTAGCGACGACGGACGCCGAGACGAGCACGTGACACCACTACCACCATGTCTATCTTAGGGTAACGCGAGTCGAGGCGGATATCGTCGCGGTAGCGACGGCGGACACGGAGACGAGCACGTGAGATCACTGCCACCCTATCCATCTTAGGGTAACGCGAGTCGAG
>NW_025228625.1:27023-27559 GCF_018294505.1 Triticum aestivum | reverse complement strand
CCCCGTCTATCTTAGGGTAACGCGAGTCGAGGCGGACGTCCTCGCAGTAGCGATGATGGACATCAAGAGGAGCACGTGACACCACTGCCACCCTATCTATCTTAGGGTAACGCGAGTCAAGGCGGACGTTGTTGCGGTAGCGACGACGGACGCCGAGACGAGCACGTGACACCACTGCCACCCTGTCTATCTTAGGGTAACGCGAGTCGAGGCGGACGTTGTCGCGGTAGCGACGACGGACGGTGAGACGAGCATGTGACACCGCTGGCACCCTGTCTATCTTGGGGTAACGTGAGTCGAGGCGGACGTCGTCGCGGTAGCGACGACAGACGCCGAGACGAGCACGTGACACCACTGCCACCCTGTCTATCTTAGGGTAAGGTGAGTCGAGGCGGATATCGTCAGGGTAGCGACGACGGATGCCGAGACGGGCACGTGAGACCACTGCCACCCTGTCCATCTTAGGGTAACGCGAGTCGAGGCGGACGTCGTCGCGGTAGCGACGTCGGCCGCCGAGACGAGCACGTGACACCACT
>NW_025228625.1:22616-23206 GCF_018294505.1 Triticum aestivum | reverse complement strand
ACGAGCACATGACACACTGCCACCCTGTCTATTTTAGGGTAACGCGAGTCGAGGCGCACGTCGTCGCGGTAGCGACGACGGACGCCGAGACGAGCACGTGACACCACTACCACCATGTCTATCTTAGGGTAACGCGAGTCGAGGCGGATATCGTCGCGGTAGCGACGACGGACGCCGAGACGAGCACGTGAGACCACTGCCACCTTATCCATCTTAGGGTAACGCGAGTCGAGGCGGATGTCGTCGCGGTAGCGACGTCGGCCGCCGAGACGAGCACGTGACACCACTGCCACCCCGTCTATCTTAGGGTAACACGAGTCGAGGCGGACGTCCTCGCAGTAGCGACGACGGACGCCGAGACGAGCACGTGACACTCGGGCCACCCTGTCTATCATAGGGTAACGTGAGTCAAGGCGGACGTTGTCGCGGTAGCGACGTCGGACGCCGGGACGAGCACGTGACAGCACTGCCACACTGTCTATCTTAGGATAACGCGAGTCAAGGCGGACGTTGTCGCGGTAGCGACGACGGACGCTGAGACGAGCACGTGACACCACTGCCACCGTGTCTATCTTAGGGTAACGCGAGTC
>NW_025228625.1:20604-21315 GCF_018294505.1 Triticum aestivum | reverse complement strand
AGACCACTGCCACCCTGTCCATCTTAGGGTAACGCGAGTCGAGGCGGACGTCGTCGCGGTAGCGACATCGGCCGCCGAGACGAGCACGTGACACCACTGCCACCCTGTCTATCTTAGGGTAACGCGAGTCGAGGCGGACGTCCTCGCAGTAGCGACCATGGACATCAAGAGGAGCACGTGACACCACTGCCACCCTGTCTATCTTAGGGTAACGCGAGTCAAGGCGGACGTTGTCGCGGTAGCGACGACGGACGCCGACACGAGGACGTGACACCACTGCCACCCTGTCTATCTTAGGGTAACGCGAGTCGAGGCGGACGTTGTCGCGGTAGCGACGATGGACGGCGAGACGAGCACGTGACACCGCTGGCACCCTGTCTATCTTGGGGTAACGTGAGTCGAGGCGGACATCGTCGCGGTAGCGACGACAGACGCCGAGACGAGCACGTGACACCACTGCCACCATGTCTATATTAGGGTAAGGTGAGTCGAGGCGGATATCGTCAGGGTAGCGACGACGGATGCCGAGACGGGCACGTGAGACCACTGGCACCCTGTCCATCTTAGGGTAACGCGAGTCGAGGCGGACGTCGTCGCGGTAGCGACGTCGGCCGCCGAGACGAGCACGTGACACCACTGCCACCCCGTCTATCTTATGGTAACGCGAGTCGAGGCGGACGTCCTCGCAGTAGCGACGATGGACACCGAGAC
>NW_025228625.1:18519-19485 GCF_018294505.1 Triticum aestivum | reverse complement strand
CACCCTGTCTATCTTAGGGTAACGCGAGTTGAGGCGGACATCGTCGCGGTAGCGACATCGGACGCCGAGACGAGCACGTGACACCACTGCCACCCTGTCTATTTTAGGGTAACGCGAGTCGAGGAGGACGTCGTCGCGGCAGCGACGACGGACGCCGAGACGAGCACGTGACACCACTGCCACCCTGTCTAAATTAGGGTAACGCGAGTCGAGGCGGACGTCATCGCAGTAGCGACGTCGGACGCCGAGACGAGCACATGACACCACTGCCACCCTGTCTATCTTGGGGTAACGTGAGTCGAGGCGGACGTCGTGGCGGTAGCGCCGACAGACGCCGAGACGAGCACGTGACACCATTGCCACCATGTCTATCTTAGGGTAACGCGAGTCAAGACGGATATCGTCGCGGTAGCGATGACGGACGCCGAAACGAGCACGTGAGACCACTGCCACCCTGTCCATCTTAGGGTAACGCGAGTCGAGGCGGACATCGTCGCGGTAGCGACGTCAGCCGCCGAGACGAGCACGTGACACCACTGCCACCCCGTCTATCTTAGGGTAACGTGAGTCGAGGCGGACGTCCTCGCCGTAGCGACGACGGACGCCGAGACGAGCACGTGAGACTACTGCCACCCTGTCCATCTTAGGGTAACGCAAGTCGAGGCGGACGTCGTCGCGGTAGCGACGTCAGCCGCCGAGACGAGCACGTGACACCACTGCCACCCCGTCTATCTTAGGGTAACGCGAGTCGAGGCGGACGTCGTCGCGGTAGCGACGACGGACGCCGAGATGAGCACGTGACACCAGGGCCACCCTCTCTATCTTAGGGTAACGCGAGTCGAGGCGAACGTCGTCGCCGTAGCGACGACGAATGCCGAGACGAGCACGTGACACCACTGCCACCCTGTCTATCTTAGGGTAACGCGAGCCGAGGCGGATATGGTCGCAGTAGCGACGTCGGACGCC
>NW_025228625.1:17901-18509 GCF_018294505.1 Triticum aestivum | reverse complement strand
ATCTTAGGGTAACGCGAGTCGAGGCGGACGTCGTCGCGGTAGCGACGTCGGCCGCCGAGACGAGCACGTGACACCACTGCCACCCCGTCTATCTTAGGGTAACACGAGTCGAGGCGGACGTCCTCGCAGTAGCGACGACGGACGCCGAGACGAGCACGTGACACCCGGGCCACCCTGTCTATCATAGGGTAACGTGAGTCAAGGCGGACGTTGTCGCGGTAGCGACGTCGGACGCCGGGACGAGCACGTGACAGCACTGCCACACTGTCTATCTTAGGATAACACGAGTCAAGGCGGACGTTGTCGCGGTAGCGACGACGGACGCTGAGACGAGCACGTGACACCACTGCCACCGTGTCTATCTTAGGGTAACGCGAGTCGAGGCGGACGTCGTCGCGGTAGCGACGACGGAAGCCGAGACAAGCACGTGACACCGCTGCCACCCTGTCTAACTTGGGGTAACGCGAGGCGAGGCGGACGTCGTCGCGGTAGCGACGACGGACACCGAGACGAGCACGTGACACCACTGCCACCCTGTCTATCTTAGGGTAACGCGAGTCGAGGCGGATATCGTCGCGGTAGCGACGACGGACGCCGAGACGAGCATG
>NW_025228625.1:12879-13334 GCF_018294505.1 Triticum aestivum | reverse complement strand
AGTAGCGACGATGGACATCGAGACGAGCATGTGACACCACTGCCACCCTGTCTATCTTAGGGTAACGCGAGTCAAGGCGGACGTTGTCGCGGTAGCGACGACGGACGCCGAGACGAGCACGTGACACCGCTGCCACCCTGTCTATCTTGGGGTAACGCGAGTCGAGGCGGACGTCGTCGCGGTAGCGACGACAGACGCCGAGACGAGCACGTGACACCACTGCCACCCTGTCTATCTTAGGGTAACGCGAGTCGAGGCAGACGTTGTCGCAGTAGCGACGACGGACGCCGAAAAGAGCACGTGACACCGCTGCCACCCTTTCTAACTTGGGGTAACGCGAGTCGAGGCGGACGTCGTCGCGGTAGCGACGACAGACGCTGAGACGAGCACGTGACACCACTACCACCCTGTCTATCTTAGGGTAACGCGAGTCGAGGCGGATATCGTCGCGGTAG
>NW_025228625.1:11258-12268 GCF_018294505.1 Triticum aestivum | reverse complement strand
GTGACACCGCTGCCACCTGTCTATCTTGGGGTAAGGCGAGTCGAGGCGGACGTCGTCGCGGTAGCGACGACAGACGCCGAGACGAGCACGTGACACCACTGCCACCCTGTCTATCTTAGGGTAACGTGAGTCGATGCGGATATCGTCGCGGTAGCGACGACGGATGCCGAGACGGGCACGTGAGACCACTGCCACCCTGTCCATCTTAGGGTAACGCGAGTCGAGGCGGACGTCGTCGCGGTAGCGACATCGGCCGCCGAGACGAGCACGTGACACCACTGCCACCCCATCTATCTTAGGGTAACACGAGTCGAGGCGGATATCGTCGCGGTAGCGACGACGGACGCCGAGACGAGCACGTGAGACCACTGCCACCTTATCCATCTTAGGGTAACGCGAGTCAAGGCGGACGTCGTCGCGGTAGCGACGTCGGCCACCGAGACGAGCACGTGACACCACTGCCACCCCGTCTATCTTAGGGTAACACGAGTCGAGGCGGATATCGTCGCGGTAGCGACGACGCACGCCGAGACGAGCACGTGACACCCGGGCCACCCTGTCTATCATAGGGTAACGTGAGTCAAGGCGGACGTTGTCGCGGTAGCGACGTCGGACGCCGAGACGAGCACGTGACAGCACTGCCACACTGTCTATCTTAGGATAACGCGAGTCAAGGCGGACGTTGTCGCGGTAGCGACGACGGACGCCGAGACGAGCACGTGACACCACTGCCACCCTGTCTATCATAGGGTAACGTGAGTCAAGGCGGACGTTGTCGCGGTAGCGACGTCGGACGCCGAGACGAGCACGTGACAGCACTGCCACACTGTCTATCTTAGGATAACGCGAGTCAAGGCGGACGTTCTCGCGATAGCGACGACGGACGCCGAGACGAGCACGTGACACCACTGCCACCCTGTCTATCTTAGGGTAACGCGAGTCGAGGCGGACGTGGCCGCGGTAGCGACGACGGAAGCCGAGACGAGCACGTGACACCGCTGCCACGCTGT
>NW_025228625.1:9404-9953 GCF_018294505.1 Triticum aestivum | reverse complement strand
AGAACGTGACAGCACTGCCACACTGTCTATCTTAGGGTGACGCGAGTCAAGGCGGACGTTGTCGCGGTAGCGACGACGGACGCCGAGACGAGCACGTGACACCACTGCCACCCTGTCTATCTTAGGGTAACGCGAGTCGAGGCGGACGTTGTCGCGGTAGCGACGTCGGACGCCGAGATGAGCACGTGACAGCACTGCCACACTGTCTATCTTAGGATAACGCGAGTCAAGGCGGACGTTGTCGCGGTAGCGACGACGGACGCCGAGACGAGCACGTGACACCACTGCCACCCTGTCTATCTTAGGGTAACGCGAGTCGAGGCGGACGTCGTCGCGGTAGCGACATCGGCCGCCGAGACGAGCACGTGACACCACTGCCACCCCGTCTATCTTAGGGTAACGCGAGTCGAGGCGGATATCGTCGCGGTAGCGACGACGGACGCCGAGACGAGCACGTGAGACCAATGCCACCTTATCCATCTTAGGGTAACGCGAGTCGAGGCGGACGTCGTCGCGGTAGCGACGTCGGCCGCCGAGACGAGCACGTGA
>NW_025228625.1:8567-9394 GCF_018294505.1 Triticum aestivum | reverse complement strand
TAGCGACATCGGCCGCAGAGACGAGCACGTGACACCACTGCCACCCCGTCTATCTTAGGGTAACGCGAGTCGAGGCGGATATCGTCGCGGTAGCGATGACGGACGCCGAGACGAGCACGTGAGACCACTGCCACCTTATCCATCTTAGGGTAACGCGAGTCGAGGCGGACGTCGTCGCGGTAGCGACGTCGGCCGCGAAGACGAGCACGTGACACCACTGCCACCCCGTCTATCTTAGGGTAACACGAGTCGAGGCGGACGTCCTAGCAGTAGCGACGACGGACGCCGAGACGAGCACGTGACACCCGGGCCACCCTGTCTATCATAGGGTAACGTGAGTCAAGGCGGACGTTGTCGCGGTAGCGACATCGGACGCCGAGACGAGCACCTGACAGCACTGCCACACTGTCTATCTTAGGATAACACGAGTCAAGGCGGACGTTGTCGCGGTAGCGACGACGGACGCCGAGACGAGCACGTGACACCACTGCCACCCTGTCTATCTTAGGGTAACGCGAGTCGAGGCGGACGTTGTCGCGGTAGCGACGACGGAAGCCGAGACGAGCACGTGACACCGCTGCCACCCTGTCTATTTTAGGGTAACGGGAGTCGAGGCAGACGTCGTCGCGGTAGCGACGACGGACGCCGAGACGAGCACGTGACACCAGGGCCACCCTGTCTATCTTAGGGTAACGCGAGTCGAGGCGGACGTCGTCGCCGTAGCGACGTCGGACGCTGAGACGAGCACGTGACACCACTGCCACCCTGTCTATCTTAGGGTAACGCGAGTCAAGGCGGACGTCGTCGCGGTAGCGACGACAGACGCC
>NW_025228625.1:6866-8080 GCF_018294505.1 Triticum aestivum | reverse complement strand
ATCGTCGCGGTAGCGACGACGGACGCCGAGACGAGCACGTGAGACCAATGCCACCTTATCCATCTTAGGGTAACGCGAGTCGAGGCGGACGTCGTCGCGGTAGCGACGTCGGCCGCCGAGACGAGCACGTGACGCCACTGCCACCCCGTCTATCTTAGTGTAACACGAGTCGAGGCGGACGTCCTCGCCGTAGCGACGACGGACGCCGAGACGAGCACGTGACACCCGGGCCACCCTGTCTATCATAGGGTAACGTGAGTCAAGGCGGACGTTGTCGCGGTAGCGACGTCGGACGCCGAGACGAGCACGTGACAGCACTGCCACACTGTCTATCTTAGGATAACGCGAGTCAAGGCGGACGTTGTCGCGGTAGCGACGACGGACGCCGAGACGAGCACGTGACACCACTGCCACCCTGTCTATCCTAGGGTAACGTGAGTCAAGGCGGACGTTGTCGCGGTAGCGACGTCGGACGCCGAGACGAGCACGTGACAGCACTGCCACACTGTCTATCTTAGGATAACGCGAGTCAAGGCGGATGTTCTCGCGGTAGCGACGACGGACGCCGAGACGAGCACGTGACACCACTGCCACCCTGTCTATCTTAGGGTAACGCGAGTCGAGGCGGACGTGGTCGCGGTAGCGACGACGGAAGCCGAGACGAGCACGTGACACCGCTGCCACGCTGTCTATCTTGGGGTAACGCGAGTCGAGGCGGACGTCGTCGCGGTAGCGACGTCGGACGCCGAGACGAGCACGTGACACCAGGGCCACCCTGTCTATCTTAGGGTAACGCGAGTCGAGGCGGACGTCGTCGCCGTAGCGACGACGTACGCCTAGACGAGCACGTGACACCACTACCACCATGTCTATCTTAGGGTAACGCGAGTCGAGGCGGATATCGTCGCGGTAGCGACGACGGACGCCGAGACGAGCACGTGACACCCGGGCCACCCTGTCTATCATAGGGTAATGCGAGTCGAGGCGGACGTCGTCGCGGTAGCGACGTCGGCCGCCGAGACAAGAACGTGACAGCACTGCCACACTGTCTATCTTAGGGTGACGCGAGTCAAGGCGGACGTTGTCGCGGTAGCGACGACGGACGCCGAGACGAGCACGTGACACCACTGCCACCCTGTCTATCTTAGGGTAACGCGAGTCGAGGCGGACGTTGTCGCGGTAGCGACGTCGGACGCCGAGATGAGCACGTGACA
>NW_025228625.1:5648-6856 GCF_018294505.1 Triticum aestivum | reverse complement strand
CGTGACACCAGGGCCACCCTGTCTATCTTAGGGTAACGCGAGTCGAGGCGGACGTCGTCGCGGTAGCGACGACTGACGCCGAGACGAGCACGTGGCACCAGGGCCACCCTGTCTATCTTAGGGTAACGTGAGTCGAGGCGGACGTCGTCGCGGTAGCGACGACTGACGCCGAGACGAGCACGTGACACCAGGGCCACCCTGTCTATCTTAGGGTAACCCGACTCGAGGCGGACGTCGTCGCGGTAGCGACGTCGGACGCCGAGACGAGCACGTGACTCCAGTGCCACCCTGTCTATCTTAGGGTAACGCGAGTCGAGGCAGACGTTGTCGCAGTAGCGACGACGGACGCCGAAAAGAGCACGTGACACCGCTGCCACCCTTTCTAACTTGGGGTAACGCGAGTCGAGGCGGACGTCGTCGCGGTAGCGACGACAGACGCTGAGACGAGCACGTGACACCACTACCACCTAGTCTATCTTAGGGTAACGCGAGTCGAGGCGGATCTCGTCGCGGTAGCGACGACGGACGCCGAGACGAGCGCGTGAGACCACTGCCACCCTGTCCATCTTAGGGTAGCGCAAGTCGAGGCGGATTTCGTCGCGGTAGCGACGTCAGCCGCCGAGACGAGCACGTGACACCACTGCCACCCCGTCTATCTTAGGGTAACGCGAGTCGAGGCGGACGTCCTCGCAGTAGCGACGACGGACGCCGAGACGAGCACGTGACACCAGGGCCACCCTGTCTATCATAGGGTAACGCTAGTCGAGGCAGACATCGTCGCGGTAGCGACGACGGACGCCGAGACGAGCACGTGACACCACTGCCACCTTGTCTATCTTAGGGTAACGCGAGTCGAGGCGGACGTTATCGCGGTAGCGACGACGGACGCCGAGACGAGCACGTGACACCGCTACCACGCTGTCTAACTTGGGGTAACGCGAGTCGAGCCGGACGTCGTCGCCGTAGCGACGTCGGACGCCGAGACGAGCACGTGACACCACTGCCACCCTGTCTATCTTAGGGTAACGCGAGTCAAGGCGGACGTTGTCGCGGTAGCGACGACTGACGCCGAGACGAGCACGTGACACCACTGCCACCCTGTCTATCTTAGGGTAACGCGAGTCGAGGCGGACGTTGTCGCGGTAGCGACGACGGACGCCGAGACGAGCACGTGACACCGCTGCCACCCTGTCTAACTTGGGGTAACG
>NW_025228625.1:3404-4400 GCF_018294505.1 Triticum aestivum | reverse complement strand
TTAGGGTTACGTGAGTCGAGGCGGACGTCATCGCGGTAGCGACGACGGACGCCAAGACGAGCACGTGCACCAATGCCACCCTGTTTATCTTAGGTTAACGCGAGTCGAGGCGGACGTCGTCGCAGTTGCGACAGATGGACGCCGAGACGAGCACATGACACCAATGCCACCCTGTCTATCTTAGGGTTACGCGAGTCAAGGCGGACGTCGAGATGAGCATGTGGCACCACCGCCACCCTGTCTATCTTAGGGTAACGCGAGTCGAGGCGGACGTCGTCGCGGTAGCGACGACGGACGCCTAGACGAGCACGTGACACGATTACCACCCTGTCTATCTTAGGGTAACGTGAGTCGAGGCGGACGACGTCGCGGTAGCGACGACGGACGCCGAGACGAGCATGTGACACCAATGCCACCATGTCTATCTTAGGGTTACGCGAGTCGAGGCGGACATCGTCGCGGTAGCGACGACGGACGCCGAAACGAGCACGTGACACGAATGCCACCCTGCCAACTTAGGGTAACGCGAGTCGAGGCGGACGTCGTCGCAGTAGCGATGAAGGATGCCGAGACGAGCACGTGACACGAATGCCACCCTGTCTATCTCAGGGTAAAGCGAGTTGAGGCGGACGTAGTCGAGGTTGCGACGACGGACGACGAGACGAGCACGTGACACCAATGCCACCTTGTCTATCTTAGTGTTACGTGAGTCGTGGCGGACGTCGTCACTGTAGCGACGAGGGACGCCGAGACGAGCACGTGACACCAATGCCACCCTGTCTATCTTAGGGTAACGCGAGTCGAGGCGGACGTCGTGACTGTAGCGACGACGGACGCCGAGACGAGCACGTGACACCACTGCCACCCTGTCTATCTTAGGTTAACGCGAGTCGAGGCGGACGTCTACACTGTAGCGACGATGGACGCCGAGACGAGCACGTGGCACCACCGCCACCCTGTCTATCTTAGGGTAACGCGAGTCGAGGCGAACGACGT
>NW_025228625.1:1969-2517 GCF_018294505.1 Triticum aestivum | reverse complement strand
CCACCCCGTCTATCTTAGGGTAACGCGAGTCGAGGCGGACGTCCTCGCAGTAGCGACGACGGACGCCGAGACGAGCACGTGACACCAGGGCCACCCTGTCTATCATAGGGTAACACCAGTCGAGGCAGACGTCGTCGCGGTAGCGACGACGGACGCCGAGACGAGCACGTGACACCACTGCCACCCTGTCTATCTTAGGGTAACGCGAGTCGAGGCGGACGTCGTCGCGGTAGCGGCGACGGACGCCGAGACGAGCACATGACACCAGGGCCACCCTACCTATCTTAGGGTAACGCGAGTCGAGGCGAATGTCGTCGCCGTAGCGACGACGGATGCCGAGACGAGCACGTGACACCATTGCCACCCTGTCTATCTTAGGGTAACGCGAGTCAAGGCGGACGTTGTCGCGGTAGCGACGTCGGACTCCTAGACGAGCACGTGACACCACTGCCACCCTGTCTATTTTAGGGTAACGCGAGACGAGGCGGACGTCGTGGCGGTAGAGACGACGGACGCCGAGACGAGCACGTGACACCACTGCCACCCTG
>NW_025228625.1:0-832 GCF_018294505.1 Triticum aestivum | reverse complement strand
CGCGGTAGCGACGACGGACGCCGAGACGAGCACGTGACACCGCTGCCACCCTGTCTAACTTGGGGTAACGTGAGTCGAGGCGGACGTCGTCGCGGTAGCAACGACCAACGCCGAGACGAGCACGTGACACAACTGCCACCCTGTCTATCTTAGGGTAACGCGAGTCGAGGCGGATATCATCGCGGTAGGGACAACGGACGCCGAGACGGGCACGTGACACCACTACCACCATGTCTATCTTAGGGTAACGCGGGTCGAGGCGGATATCGTCGCGGTAGCGACGACGGACGCCGAGACGAGCACGTGAGACCACTGCCACCTTATCCATCTTAGGGTAACGCGAGTCGAGGCGGACGTCGTCGTGGTAGCGACGTCGGCCGCCGAGACGAGCACGTGACACCACTGCCACCCCGTCTTTCTTAGGGTAACACGAGTCGAGGCGGACGTCCTCGCAGTAGCGACGACGGACGCCGAGACGAGCACGTGACACCCGGGCCACCCTGTCTATCATAGGGTAACGCGAGTCAAGGCGGACGTTGTCGCGGTAGCGACGTCGGACGCCGAGATGAGCACGTGACACCACTGCCACCCTGTCTATCTTAGGATAAAGGGAGTCAAGGCGGACATTGTCGCGGTAGCGACGACGGACGCCGAGAAGAGCACGTGACACCGCTGCCACCCTGTCTATCTTAGGGTAACGCGAGTCGAGGCGGACGTTGTCGCGGCAGCAACGACGGAAGCCGAAACGAGCACGTGACACCGCTGCCACCCTGTCTAACTTGGGGTAACGCGAGTCGAGGAGGACGTCGTCGCGGTAGCAACGACCGACGCC
>NW_025228624.1:42155-43951 GCF_018294505.1 Triticum aestivum | reverse complement strand
ATTCCTATAGCACATGTGCCCACGTCGTGCAAAAAAAATCATGATTTTATCGCACTCCGAGTATTTAGTAATATTGACGCCGCATCGTTACCAAAGAACGTCTACTACCGTGTCATCGCCGTCCGTGATGGGGGCCACGCCCTGGAGACGTGTCCCGCCTCTTCGGACATGCCACCACACCACCCCGCATGTATGAGGGCCCGGTGCGACGCTCCGGTGGCATTGCTACCCCCCAAGTGCCCCCGTCCCGCCAAACCCTGTAGCGTTTGACCACGGGATCTACCCCTTTGACTTTGCACGGACTGGCTTTGACCAGTGGACCTCCCCACCCGGTTGTGTTAGGTCACCCCATAGGAACACATTGGAGCAACATCCGAGGAAGACCCACAGCAAGATCCCCTCCGTGTAGACCCCACGCGTCCGTTTCCCCCCTCCAGGTGCTGGCGGCAGCGCCGTTCGTGAGGGGGGCACACCCCGGACACGCGTGCCGGGCGTTTGCAACCGCGACAACACTTCCAGACTTGTGAGAGGCCGCCGACACAAGATTTGGCGGCATGCTAGCCCCCAGAGGCCGCCGGCCACAGCCGTAGACGCCCGAAGGGCAATCCGCGTGGAGGGAATTTTTCGGATACTTCTCCATCACCAAAAATTATGAAAAAATACCATCGTTCCTATAGCACATGTGCCACATCGTGCAAAAAAAATAATGATTTTATCGTGCTCCGAGTATTTAGTAATATTGATGCTACATCGTTACCGCAGAACGTCTACTACCGTGTCATCGCCGTCCGTGAGGGGGGCCACGCCCCGGAGACGCGTCCCGCCTCTTCGGGCATGCCACCACACCACCCCGCATGTATAAGGGCCCGGTGCGACGCTCCGGTGGCATTGCTACCCCAGTGCCCCCGTCTCGCCTAACCCTGTAGCGTTTGACCACGGGATCTACCCCTTTGACTTTGCACGGACGGGCTTTGAACAATGGACCTCCCCACCCGGTTGTGTTAGGTCAGCCCATAGGAACACATTGGAGCAACATCCGGGGAAGACCCACAGCAAGATCCCCTCTGTGTAGACCCCACGCGTCCGTTTCCCCCCTCCAGGTGCCGGCGGCAGCACCGTTCGTGAGGGGGGCACACCCCAGACACGCGTGCCGGGCGTTTGCAACCGCGACAACACTTCCAGACTTGTGAGAGGCCGGCTGCGCAAGATTTGGCGGCATGCTAGCCCCCGGAGGCCGCCGGCCACAGCCATAGATGCGCGAAGGGCAATCCGCGTAGAGGGAATTTTGCGGATACTTCTCCATCACCAAAAATTATGAAAAAATACCATCGTTCCTATAGCACATGTGCCGACGTCGTGCAAAAAAATTATGATTTTATCGCGCTCCGAGTATTTAGTAATATTGACGCCGCATCGTTACCACAGAACGTCTACTACCGTGTCATCGCCGTCCGTGAGGGGGGCCACCCCCCGGAGACGCGTCCCGCCTCTTCGGACATGCAACCACACCACCCCGCATGTATGAGGGCCCGGTGCGACGCTCCGGTGGCATTGCTACCCCCAGTGCCCTCGTCCCGCCTAACCCTGTAGCGTTTGACCACGGGATCTACCCCTTTGACTTTGCACGGACGGGCTTTGACCAGTGGACCTCCCCACCTGGTCGTATTAGGTCAACCCATAGGAACACTTTGGAGCAACATCCGGGGCAGACCCACAGCAAGATCCCCTCCGTGTAGACCCCACGCGTCCGTTTCCCCCCTCCAGGTGCCGGCGGCAGCGCCGTCCGTGAGGGGGGC
>NW_025228624.1:36754-37738 GCF_018294505.1 Triticum aestivum | reverse complement strand
CGCAAGATTTGGCGACATGCTAGCCCCCGGAGGCCGCCGGCCACAGCCGTAGACGCGCGAAGGGCAATCCGCGTGGAGGGAAATTTTCGGATACTTCTCCATAACCAAAAATTATGAAAAAATACCATCATTCCTATAGCACATGTGCCCACGTCGTGCAAAAAAAATCATGATTTTATCGCGCTCCGAGTATTTAGTAATATTGACGCCGCATCGTTACCGCAGAACGTCTACTACCGTGTCATCGCCGTCCGTGAGGGGGGCCACGCCCCGGAGACGCGTCCCACCTCTTCGGACATGCCACCACACCACCCCGCATGTATGAGGGCCCGGTGCGATCCTCCGGTGGCATTGCTACCCCCTAGTGCCCCCGTCCCGCCTAACCCTGTAGCGTTTGACCACGGGATCTACCCCTTTGACTTTGCATGGACGGGCTTTGACCAGTGGACCTCCCCACCTGGTTGTGTTAGGTCAGCCCATAGGAACACATTGGAGCAACATCCGGGGAAGACCCACAGCAAGATCCCCTCCGTGTAGACCCCACGCGTCTGTTTCCCCCTCCAGGTGCCGGCGGCAGCGCCGTTCGTGAGGGGGGCACACCCCGGACACGCGTGCCGGGCGTTTGAAGCCGCGACAACACTTCCAGACTTGTGAGAGGCCGCCGGCGCAAGATTTGGCGGCATGCTAGCCACCGGAGGCCGCCGGCCACAACCATAGACGCGCGAAGGGCAATCCGCGTAGAGGGAATTTTTCGGATACTTCTCCATCACCAAAAATTATGAAAAAATACCACCGTTCCTATAACACTTGTGCCGACGTCGTGCAAAAAAAATCATCATTTTATCGCGCTCCGAGTATTTAGTAATATTGACGCCGCATCGTTACCACAGAACGTCTACTACCGTGTCATCGCTGTTCGTGAGGGGGGCCACGCCCTGGAGACACGTCCCGCCTCTTCGGACATGCCACCACACCACCCCGCAT
>NW_025228624.1:35503-36658 GCF_018294505.1 Triticum aestivum | reverse complement strand
CTGTAGCGTTTGACCACGGGATCTACCCCTTTGACTTTGCATGGACGGGCTTTGACCAGTGGACCTCCCCACCCGGTTGTGTTAGGTCAGCCCATAGGAACACATTGGAGCAACATCCGGGGAAGACCCACAGCAAGATCCCCTCCGCGTTGATCCCACGCGTCCGTTTCCCCCCTCCAGGTGCCGGCGGCAGCGCCGTTCGTGAGGGGGGCACACACTGGACACGCATGCCGGGCGTTTGCAACCGCGAAAACACTTCCAGACTTGTGGGAGGCCGCCGGCGCAAGATTTGGCGGCATGCTCGCCCCCGGAGGCCGCCGGCCACAGCCGTAGACGCGCGAAGGGCAATTCGCGTAGAGGGAATTTTTCGGATACTTCTCCATCACCAAAAATTATGAAAAAATACCATTGTTCCTATAGCACATGTGCCGACGTCGTGCAAAAAAATCATGATTTTATCGCGCTCCAAATATTTAGTAATATTGACGCCGCATCGTTACCACAAAACGTCTACTACCGTGTCATCACCGTCCGTGAGGGGGGCCACGCCCCGGAGACGCGTCCCGCCTCTTCGGACATGCCACCAC
This sequence comes from Triticum aestivum, assembly GCF_018294505.1. Lineage (NCBI taxonomy): Eukaryota > Viridiplantae > Streptophyta > Magnoliopsida > Poales > Poaceae > Triticum > Triticum aestivum. Next base: position 36,071 of record NW_025228624.1, on the reverse strand, counting down.
ACCACCACGCATGTATGAGGGCCCGGTGCGACGCTCCGGTGTCATTGCTACCCCCCAGTGCCCCCGTCCCGCCTAACCCTGTAGCGCCTGACCACGGGATCTACCCCTTTGTCTTTGCACGGACGGGCTTTGACCAATGGACCTCCCTACCCGGTTGTGTTAGGTCAGCCCATAGGAACACTTTGGAGCAACATCCGGGGAAGTCCCACAGCAAGATCCCCTCCGTGTAGGCCCCACGCGTCCGTTTCCCTCCTCCTGGTGCCGGCGGCAGCGCCGTTCGTGAGGGGGGCACACCCCGGACACGCGTGCCGGGCGTTTGCAACCGCCACAACACTTCCAGACTTGTGAGAGGCCGTCGGCGCAAGATTTGGCGGCATGCTAGCCCCCGGAGGCCGCCGGCCACAGCCGTAGACGCGCAAAGGGCAATCCGCGTAGAGGGAATTTTTCGGATACTTCTCCATCACAAAAAATTATGAAAAAATACCATTGTTCCTATAGCACCTGTGCCCATGTCGTGCAAAAAAAATCATGATTTTATCGCGCTCCGAGTATTTAGTAATATTGACGC
>NW_025228624.1:16088-33928 GCF_018294505.1 Triticum aestivum | reverse complement strand
ACTTTGCACGGACGGGCTTTGACCAATGGACCTCCCCACCCGGTTGTGTCAGGTCAGCCCATAGGAACACTTTGGAGCAACATCCGGGGAAGTCCCACAGCAAGATCCCCTCCGTGTAGACCCCACGCGTCCGTTTCCCCCCCTCCAGGTGCCGGCGGCAGCGCCGTTCGTTAGGGGGGCACCCCCCGGACACGCGTGCCGGGCGTTTGCAACCGCAACAACATTTTCCAGACTTGTGAGAGGCCGCCGGCGCAAGATTTGGCAGCATGCTAGCCCCCGGAGGCCGCCGGCCACAGCCGTAGACGCGCGAAGGGCAATCCGCGTAGAGGGAATTTTTCGGATACTTCTCCATCACCAAAAATTATGAAAAAATACCATCGTTCCTATAACACATGTGCCTACGTCGTGCAAAAAAATCATGATTTTATATCGCTCCGAGTATTTAGTAATATTGACGCCGCATCGTTACCGCAGAACGTCTACTACCGTGTCATCGCCGTCCGTGAGGGGGGCCACGCCCCGGAGACGTGTCCCGCCTCTTCGGACATGCCACCACACCATGCCGCATGTATGAGGGGCCGGTGCAACGCTCCGGTGGCATTGCTACCCCCCAGTGCCCTCGTCCCGCCTAACCCTATAGCGTTTGACCACGGGATCTACCCCTTTGACTTTGCACGAACGGGCTTTGACCAGTGGACCTCCCCACCCGGTTGTGTTAGGTCAGCCCATAGGAACACTTTGGAGCAACATCCGGGGCAGACCCACAGCAAGATCCCCTCCGTGTAGACCCCACGCGTCCGTTTCCCCCCTCCAGGTGCCGGCGGCAGCGCCGTCCGTGAGGGGGGCACACCCCGGACACGCGTGCCGGGCGTTTGCAACCGGGACAACACTTCCAGACTTGTGAGAGGCCGCCGGCGCAAGATTTGGCGGCATGCTAGCCCCCGGAGGCCGCCGGCCACAGCCGTCGACGCGCGAAGGGCAATCCGCGTAGAGGGAATTTTTCGGATACTTCTCCATCACCAAAATTTATGAAAAAATACCATCGTTCCTATAGCACATGTGCCCACGTCGTGCAAAAAAAATCATGATTTTATCGCGCTCCGAGTATTTAGTAATATTGACGCCGCATCGTTACCACAGAACGTCTACTACCGTGTCATCGCCGTCCGTGTGGGGAGCCACGCCCCGGAGACGCGTCCCGCCTCTTCGGACATGCCACCACACCACTCCGCATGTATGAGGGGCCGGTGCGACGCTCCGGTGGCATTGCTACCCCCCAGTGCCCCCGTCCCGCCTAACCCTGTAGTGTTTGACCACGGGATCTACCCCTTTGACTTTGCACGGACGGGCTTTGACCAGTGGACCTCCCCACCCGGTTGTGTTAGGTCAGCCCATAGGAACACATTGGAGCAACATCCGGGGAAGACCCACAGCAAGATCCCCTCCGTGTAGACCCCACACGTCCGTTTCCCCCCTCAAGGTGCCGGTGGCAGCGCCGTTCGTGAGGGGGGCACACCCCGGACACGCGTGCCGGGCCTTTGCAACCGCGACAACACTTCCAGACTTGTGAGAGGCCGCCGGCGCAAGATTTGGCGGCATGCTAGCCCCCGGAGGCCGCCGGCCACAGCCGTAGACGCGCGAAGGGCAATCCGCGTAGAGGGAATTTTTCGGATACTTCTCCATCACCAAAAATTATGAAAAAATACCATCGTTCCTATAGCACATGTGCCCATGTCGTGCAAAAAAATCATGATTTTATCGCGCCCCAAGTATTTAGTAATATTGACGCCGCATCGTTACCACAGAACATCTACTACCGTGTCATTGCCGTCCGTGAGGGGGGCCACGCCCCGGAGACGCGTCCCGCCTCTTCGGACATGCCACCACACCACCCCGCATGTATGAGGGCCCGGTGCGACGCTCCGGTGGCATTGCTACCCCCCAGTGCCCCCGTCCCACCTAACCGTGTAGCGTTTGACCACGGGATCTACCCCTTTGACTTTGCACGGACGTGCTTTGACCAATGGAACTCCCCACCCGGTTGTGTTAGGTCAGCCCATAGGAACACTTTGGAGCAACATCCGGGGAAGTCCCACAGCAAGATCCCCTCCGTGTAGACCCCACGCGTCTGTTTCCCCCCTCCAGGTGCCGGCGGCAGCGCCATTCGTGAGGGGGGCACACCCCGGACACGCGTGCCGGGCGTTTGCAACCGCGACAACACTTCCAGACTTGTGAGAGGCCGCCGGCGCAAGATTTGGCGGCATGCTAGCCCCCGGAGGCCGCCGGCCACAGCCGTAGACGCGCGAAGGGCAATCCGCGTAGAGGGAATTTTTCGGATACTTCTCCATCATCAAAAATTATGAAAAAATACCATCGTTCCTATAGCACATGTGCCCACGGCGTGCAAAAAAATCATGATTTTATCGCGCTCCGAGTATTTAGTAATATTGACGCCGCATCGTTACCGCAGAACGTCTACTACCGTGTCATCGCCGTCCGTGAGGGGGGGCACGCCCCGGAGACGCGTCCCGCCTCTTCGGACATGCCACCACACCACCCCGCATGTATGAGGGCCCGGTGCGACGCTCCGGTGGCATTGCTACCCCCCCCTAGTGCCCTCGTCCCGCCTAACCCTGTAGCGTTTGACCACAGGATCTACCCCTTTGACTTTGCACGGACGGGCTTTGACCAGTGGACCTCCCCACCCGGTTGTGTTAGGTCAGCCCATGGGAACACATTGGAGCAACATCCGGGGAAGACCCACAGCAAGATCCCCTCCGTGTAGACCCCACGCGTCCGTTTCCCCCCTCCAGGTGCCGGCGGCAGCGCCGTCCGTGAGGGCGGCACACCCCGGACACGCGTGTCGGGCGTTTGCAACCGCGACAACACTTCCAGACTTGTGAGAGGCCGCCGGCGCAAGATTTGGCGGCATGCTAGCCCCCGGAGGTCGCCGGCCACAGCCGTAGACGCGCGAAGGGCAATCCGCGTAGAGGGAATTTTTTGGATACTTCTCCATCATCAAAAAATATGAAAAAATACCATCGTTCCTATAGCACATGTGCCCACGGCGTGCAAAAAAAATCATGATTTTATCGCGCTCCGAGTATTTAGTAATATTGACGCCGCATCGTTACCGCAGAACGTCTACTACCGTGTCATCGCCGTCCTTGAGGGGGGCCACGCCCCGGAGACGCGTCCCGCCTCTTCGGACATGCCACCACACCACCCCGCATGTATGAGGGCCCGGTGCGACGCTTCCGTGGCATTGCTACCCCCCCAGTGCCCTCGTCCGGCCTAACCCTGTAGCGTTTGACCACAGGATCTGCCCTTTTGACTTTGCACGGACGGGCTTGGACCAGTGGACCTCCCCACCCGGTTGTGTTAGGTCAGCCCATAGGAACACTTTGGAGCAACATCCGGGGCAGACCCACAGCAAGATCCCCTCCGTGTAGACCCCACGCGTCCGTTTCCCCCCTCCAGGTGCCGGCGGCAGCGCCATTCGTGAGGGGGGCACACCCCGGACACGCGTGCCGGGCGTTTGCAACCGCGACAACACTTCCAGACTTGTGAGAGGCCGCCGGCGCAAGATTTGGCGGCATGCTAGCCCCCGGAGGCCGCCGGCCACAGCCGTAGACGCGCGAAGGGCAATCCGCGTAGAGGGAATTTTTCGGATACTTCTCCATCATCAAAAATTATGAAAAAATACCATCGTTCCTATAGCACATGTGCCCACGGCGTGCAAAAAAATCATGATTTTATCGCGCTCCGAGTATTTAGTAATATTGACGCCGCATCGTTACCGCAAAATGTCTACTACCGTGTCATCGCCGTCCGTGAGGGGGGCCACGCCCCGGAGACGTGTCCCGCCTCTTCGGACATGCCACCACACCACCCCGCATGTATGAGGGCCCGGTGCGACGCTCCGGTGGCATTGCTACCCCCCCAGTGCCCTCGTCCCGCCTAACCCTATAGCGGTTGACCACGGGATCTACCCCTTTGACTTTGCACGGACGGGCTTTGACCAGTGGACCTCCCCACCCGGTTGTGTTAGGTCAGCCCATAGGAACACATTGGAGCAACATCCGGGGAAGACCCACAGCAAGATCCCATCCGTGTAGACCCCACGCGTCCGTTTCCCCCCTCCAGGTGCCGGCGGCAGCGCCGTTCGTGAGGGGGCACACCCCGGACACGCGTGCCGGGCGTTTGCAACCGCGACAACACTTCCAGACTTGTGAGAGGCCGCCGGCGCAAGATTTGGCGGCATGCTAGCCCCCGGAGGCCGCCGGCCACAGCCGTAGACGCGCGAAGGGCAATCCGCGTAGAGGGAATTTTTCGGATACTTCTCCATCACCAAAAATTATGAAAAAATACCATCGTTCCTATAGCACATGTGCCCACGTCGTGCAAAAAAATCATGATTTTATCGCGCTCCAAGTATTTAGTAATATTGACGCCGCATCGTTACCACAGAACGTCTACTACCGTGTCATCGCCATCCGTGAGGGGGGCCACGCCCCGGAGACGCGTCCCCCCTCTTCGGACATGCCACCACACCACCCCGCATGTATGAGGGCCCGGTGCGACGCTCCGGTGGCATTGCTACCCCCAGTGCCCCCGTCCCGCCTAACCCTGTAGCGTTTGACCACGAGATCTACCCCTTTGACTTTGCACGGACGGGCTTTGACCAGTGGACCTCCCCACCCGGTTGTGTTAGGTCAGCCCATAGTAACACTTTGGAGCAACATCCGGGGCAGACCCACAGCAAGATCCCCTCCGTGTAGACCCCACGCGTCCGTTTCCCCCCTCCAGGTGCCGGCGGCAGCGCCGTCCGTGAGGGGGGCACACCCCGGACACGTGTGCCGGGCGTTTGCAACCGCGACAACACTTCCAGACTTGTGAGAGGCCGCCAGCGCAAGATTTGGCGGCATGCTAGCCCCCGGAGGCCGCCGGCCACAGCCGTAGACGCGCGAAGGGCAATCCGCGTGGAGGGAATTTTTCGGATACTTCTCCATCACCAAAAATTATGAAAAAATACCATCGTTCCTATAGCACATGTGCCCACGTCGTGCAAAAAAAATCATGATTTTATCGCGCTCCGAGTATTTAGTAATATTGACGCCGCATCGTTACCACAGAACGTCTACTACCGTGTCATCGCCGTCCGTGAGGGGGGCCACGCCCTGGAGACGCGTCCCGCCTCTTCGGACATGCGACCACACCACCCCGCATGTATGAAGGCCTGGTGCGACGCTCCAGTGGCATTGCTACCCCCCCTAGTGCCCCCGTCCCGCCTAACCCTGTAGCGTTTGACCACAGGATCTACCCCTTTGACTTTGCACGGACGGGCTTTGACCAGTGGACCTCCCCACCCGGTTGTGTTAGGTCAGCCCATAGGAACACATTGGAGCAACATCCGGGGAAGACCCACAGCAAGATCCCCTCCGTGTAGACCCCACGCGTCCGTTTCCCCCCTCCAGGTGCCGGCGGCAGCGCCGTTCGTGAGGGGGGCACACCCCGGACACGCGTGCCGGGCGTTTGCAACCGCGACAACACTTCCAGACTTGTGAGAGGCCGCCGGCGCAAGATTTGGCGGCATGCTAGCCCCCGGAGGCCGCCGGCCACAGCCATAGATGCGCGAAGGGCAATCCGCGTAGAGGGAATTTTTCGGATACTTCTCCATCACCAAAAATTATGAAAAAATACCATCGTTCCTATAGCACATGTGCCCACGTCGTGCAAAAAATATTATGATTTTATTGTGCTCCGAGTATTTAGTAATATTGACGCCGCATCGTTACCACAGAACGTCTACTACCGTGTCATCGCCGTCCGTGAGGGGGGCCACGCCCTGGAGACGCGTCCCGCCTCTTCGGACATGCCACCACACCACCCCGCATGTATGAGGGCCCGGTGCGACGCTCCGGTGGCATTGCTACCCCCCCGCCCAGTGCCCCCGTCCCGCCTAACCGTGTAGCGTTTGACCACGGGATCTACCCCTTTGACTTTGCACGGACGGGCTTTGACCAGTGGACCTCCCCACCTGGTTGTGTTAGGTCAGCCCATAGGAACACATTGGAGCAACATCCAGGGAAGACCCACACCAAGATCCCCTCCGTGTAGACCCCACGCGTCTGTTTCCCCCTCCAGGTGCCGGCTGCAGCGCCGTTGGTGAGGGGGGCACACCCCGGACACGCGTGCCGGGCGTTTGAAGCCGCGACAACACTTCCAGACTTGTGAGAGGCCGCTGGCTCAAGATTTGGCGGCATGCTAGCCCCCGGAGGCAGCCGGCCACAGCCATAGACGCGCGAAGGGCAATCCGCGTAGAGGGAATTTTTCGGATACTTCTCCATCACCAAAAATTATGAAAAAATACCATCGTTCCTATAACACATGTGCCAACGTCGTGCAAAAAAAATCATGATTTTATCGCGCTCCGAGTATTTAGTAATATTGACGTCGCATTGTTACCGCAGAACGTCTACTACCGTGTCATCGCCGTCCGTGAGGGGGGCCACGCCCCGGAGACGCGTCCCGCCTCTTCGGACATGCCACCACACCACCCCGCATGTATGAGGGCCCGGTGCGATGCTCCCGTAGCATTGCTACCCCCCAGTGCCCCCGTCCCGCCTAACCCTGTAGCGTTTGACCACGGGATCTCCCCCTTTGACTTTGCACGGACGGGCTTTGACCAGTGGACCTCCCCACCTGGTTGTGTTAGGTCAGCCCATAGGGAGACATTGGAGTAACATCCGGGGAAGACCCATAGCAAGATCCCCTCCGTGTAGACCCCACGCGTCCGTTCCCCCCTCCAGGTGCCGGCGGCAGCGCCGTTCGTGAGGGGGGCACACCCCGGACACGCGTGCCGGGCGTTTGCAACCGCAACAACACTTCCGGACTTGTGAGAGGCCGCCGGCGCAAGATTTGGCGGCATGCGAGCCCCCGGAGGCCCCCGGCCACAGCCGTAGACGCGCGAAGGGCAATCCGCGTAGAGGGAATTTTTCGGATACTTCTCCATCACCAAAAATTATGAAAAAATACCATTGTTCCAATAACACATGTGCCACGTCGTGCAAAAAAAATCATGATTTTATCGCGCTCCGAGTATTTAGTAATATTGACGCCGCATCGTTACCGCAGAACGTCTACTACCGTGTCATCACCGTCCGTGAGGGGAGCCACGCCCCGGAGACGCATCCCGCCTCTTCGGACATGCCACCACACCACTCCGCATGTATGAGGGCCCGGTGCGACGCTCCGTTGGCATTGATACCCCCCAGTGCCCCCGTCTCGCCTAACCCTGTAGCGTTTGACCACGGGATCTACCCCTTTGACTTTGCGCGGACGGGCTTTGACCAATGGACCTCCCCACCCGGTTGTGTTAGGTCAGCCCATAGGAACACATTGGAGCAACATCCGGGGAAGACCCACAGCAAGATCCCCTCCGTGTAGACCCCACGCGTCCGTTTCCCCCCTCCAGGTGCCGGCGGCGGCGCCGTTCGTGAGGGGGGCACACCCCGGACACGCGTGCCGGGCGTTTGCAACCGCGACAACACTTCCAGACTTGTGAGAGGCCGCCGGCGCAAGATTTGGCGGCATGCTAGCCCCCGGAGGCCGCCGGCCACAGCCATAGACGCGCGAAGGGCAAGCCGCGTAGAGGGAATTTTTCGGATACTTCTCCATCACCAAAAATTATGAAAAAAATACCATCGTTCCTATAGCACGTGTGCCCAAGTCGTGCAAAAAAATCATGATTTTATCGCGCCCCGAGTATTTAGTAATATTGACACCGCATCGCTACCGCAGAACGTCTACTACCGTGTCATCGCCGTCCGTGAGGGGGGCCACGCCCCGGAGACGCGTCCCCCCTCTTCGGACATGCCACCACACCACCCCGCATGTATGAGGGCCCGGTGCGACGCTCCGGTGGCATTGCTACCCCCAGTGCCCCCGTCCCGCCTAACCCTGTAGCGTTTGACCACGGGATCTACCCCTTTGACTTTGCACGGACGGGCTTTGACCAATGCACCTCCCCACCCGGTTGTGTTAGGTCAGCCCATAGGAATACTTTGGAGCAACATCCGGGGAAGTCCCACAGCAAGATCCCCTCCGTGTAGACCCCACGCGTCCGTTTCCCCCCTCCAGGTGCCGGCGGCAACGCCGTTCGTGAGGGGGGCACACCCCGGACACGCGTGCCGGGCGTTTGCAACCGCGACAACACTTCCAGACTTGTGAGAGGCCGTCGGCGCAAGATTTGGCGGCATGCTAGCCCCCGGAGGCCGCCGGCCACAGCCGTAGACGCGCGAAGGGCAATCCGCGTAGAGGGAATTTTTCGGATACTTCTCCATCACCAAAAATTATGGAAAAATACCATCGTTCCTATAGCACATGTGCCCACGTCATGCAAAAAAATCATGATTTTATCGCGCTCCGAGTATTTAGTAATATTGACGCCGCATCATTACCGCAGAACGTCTACTACCGTGTCATCGCCGTCCGTGAGGGGGGCCACGCCCCGGAGACGCGTCCCGCCTCTTCGGACATGCCACCACACCACCCCACATGTATGAGGGCCCGGTGCGACGCTCCGGTGGCATTGCTACCCCCCAGTGCCCTCGTCCCGCCTAACCCTGTAGCGTTTGACCACGGGATCTACCCCTTTGACTTTGCACGGACGGGCTTTGACCAGTGGACCTCCCCACCCGGTTGTGTTAGGTCAGCCCATAGGAACACTTTGGAGCAACATCCGGGGCAGATCCACAGCAAGATCCCCTCCGTGTAGACCCCACGCGTCCGTTTCCCCCCTCCAGGTGCCGGCGGCAGCGCCGTCCGTGAGGGGGGCACACCCCGGACACGCGTGCCGGGCGTTTGCAACCGCGACAACACTTCCAGACTTGTGAGAGGCCGCCAGCGTAAGATTTGGCGGCATGCTAGCCCCCGGAGGCCGCCGGCCACAGTCGTAGACGCGCGAAGGGCAATCCGCGTGGAGGGAATTTTTCGGATACTTCTCCATCACCAAAAATTATGAAAAAATACCATCGTTCCTATAGCACATGTGCCCACGTCGTGCAAAAAAAATCATGATTTTATCGCGCTCCGAGTATTTAGTAATATTGACGCCGCATCGTTACCACAGAACGTCTACTACCGTGTCATCGCCGTCCGTGAGGGGGGCCACGCCCTGGAGACGCGTCCCGCCTCTTCGGACATGCCACCACACCACCCCGCATGTATGAGGGCCTGGTGCGACGCTCCGGTGGCATTGCTACCCCCCCAGTGCCCCCGTCCCGCCTAACCCTGTAGCGTTTGACCACGGGATCTACCCCTTTGACTATGCACGGACTGGCTTTGACCAGTGGACCTCCCCACCCGGTTGTGTTAGGTCAGCCCATAGGAACACATTGGAGCAACATCCGAGGAAGACCCACAGCAAGATCCCCTCCGTGTAGACACCACGCGCCCGTTTCCCCCCTCCAGGTGCCGGCGGAAGCGCCGTTCGTGAGGGGGACACACCCCGGACGCGCGTGCCGGGCGTTTGAAGCCGCGACAACACTTCCAGACTTGTGAGAGGCCGCCGGCGCAAGATTTGGCGGCATGCTAGCCCCCGGAGGCCGCCGGCCATAGTCGTAGACGCGCGAAGGGCAATCCGTGTAGAGGGAATTTTTCGGATACTTCTCCATTACCAAAAATTATGAAAAAATAGCATCGTTCCTATAACACATGTGCCCACGTCGTGCAAAAAAAATCATGATTTTATCGCGCTCCGAGTATTTAGTAATATTGACGCCGCATCGTTACCGCAGAACGTCTACTACCGTGTCATCGCCGTCCGTGAGGGGGGCCATGCCCTGGAGACGCGTCCCGCCTCTTCGGACATGCCACCACACCACCCCGCATGTATGAGGGCCTGGTGCGACGCTCCGGTGGCATCGCTACCCCCCCAGTGCCCCCTTCCCGCCTAACCCTGTAGCGTTTGACCACGGGATCTACCCCTTTGACTTTGCACGGACCGGCTTTGACCAGTGGACCTCCCCACCCGGTTGTGTTAGGTCAGCCCATAGGAACACATTGGAGCAACATCCGGGGAAGACCCACAGCAAGATCCCCTCCGTGTAGACCCCACGCGTCCGTTTCCCCCCTCCAGGTGCCAGCGACAGCGCCGTTCGTGAGGGGGGCACACCCCGGACACGCGTGTCGGGCGTTTGCAACCGCGACAACACTTCCAGACTTGTGAGAGGCCGCCGGCGCAAGATTTGGCGGCATGCTAGCCCCCGGAGGTCGCCGGCCACAGCCATAGACGCGCGAAGGGTAATCCGCGTAGAGGGAATTTTTCGGATACTTCTCCATCACCAAAAATTATGGAAAAATACCATCGTTCCTATAGCACATGTGCCCATGTCATGCAAAAAAATCATGATTTTATCGCGCTCCGAGTATTTAGTAATATTGACGCCGCATCGTTACCGCAGAACGTCTACTACCGTGTCATCGCCGTCCGTGAGGGGGGCCACGCCCCGGAGACGCGTCCCGCCTCTTCGGACATGCCACCACACCACCCCGCATGTATAAGGGCCCGGTGCGACGCTCCGGTGGCATTGCTACCCCCAGTGCCCCCGTCCTGCCTAACCCTGTCGCGTTTGACCACGGGATCTACCCCTTTGACTTTGCACGGATGGGCTTTGACCAATGGACCTCCCCACCCGGTTGTGTCAGGTCAGCCCATAGGAACACTTTGGAGCAACATCCGGGGAAGTCCCACCGCAAGATCCCCTCCGTGTAGACCCCACGCGTCCGTTTCCCCCCTCCAGGTGCCGGCGGCAGCGCCGTTCGTGAGGGGGGCACACCCTGGACACGCGTGCCGGGCGTTTGCAACCGCAACAACATTTCCAGACTAGTGAGAGGCCGCCGACGCAAGATTTGGCAGCATGCTAGCCCTCGGAGGCCGCCGGCCACAGCCGTAGACGCGCGAAGGGCAATCCGCGTAGAGGGAATTTTTCGGATACTTCTCCATCGCCAAAAATTATGAAAAAATACCATCGTTCCTATAACACATGTGCCTACGTCGTGCAAAAAAAATCATGATTTTATCTCGCTCCGAGTATTTAGTAATATTGACGCCGCATCGTTACCGCAGAACGTCTACTACCGTGTCATCGCCGTCCGTGAGGGGGGACACGCCCCGGAGACGTGTCCCGCCTCTTCGGACATGCCACCACACCATGCCGCATGTATGAGGGGCCGGTGCAACGCTCCGGTGGCATTGCTACCCCCCAGTGCCCTCGTCCCGCCTAACCCTGTAGCGTTTGACCACGGGATCTACCCCTTTGACTTTGCACGGACGGGCTTTGACCAGTGGACCTCCCCACCCGGTTGAGTTAGGTCAGCCCATAGGAACACTTTGGAGCAACATCCGGGGCAGACCCACAGCAAGATCCCCTCCGTGTAGACCCCACGCGTCCGTTTCCCCCCTCCAGGTGCCGGCGGCAGCGCCGTCCGTGAGGGGGGCACACCCCGGACACGCGTGCCGGGCGTTTGCAACCGGGACAACACTTCCAGACTTGTGAGAGGCCGTCAGCGCATGATTTGGCGGCATGCTAGGCCCCGGAGGCCGCCGGCCACAGCCGTCGACGCGCGAAGGGCAATCCGCGTAGAGGGAATTTTTCGGATACTTCTCCATCACCAAAAATTATGAAAAAATACCATCGTTCCTATAGCACATGTGCCCACGTCGTGCAAAAAAATCATGATTTTATCGCGCTCCGAGTATTTAGTAATATTGACGCCGCATCGTTACCACAGAGCGTCTACTACCGTGTCATCGCCGTCCGTGAGGGGGGCCACGCCCCGGAGACGCGTCCCGCCTCTTCGGACATGCCACCACACCACTCCGCATGTATGAGGGGCCGGTGCGATGCTCCGGTGGCATTGCTACCCCCCAGTGCCCCCGTCCCGCCTAACCCTGTAGTGTTTGACCACGGGATCTACCCCTTTGACTTTGCACGGACGGGCTTTGACCAGTGGACCTCCCCACCCGGTTGTGTTAGGTCAGCCCATAGGAACACATTGGAGCAACATCCGGGGAAGACCCACAGCAAGATCCCCTCCGTGTAGACCCCACACGTCCGTTTCCCCCCTCAAGGTGCCGGTGGCAGCGCCGTTCGTGAGGGGGGCACACCCCGGACACGCGTGCCGGGCGTTTGCAACCGCGACAACACTTCCAGACTTGTGAGAGGCCGCCGGCGCAATATTTGGCGGCATGCTAGCCCCCGGAGGCCGCCGGCCACAGCCGTAGACGCGCGAAGGGCAATCCGCGTAGAGGGAATTTTTCGGATACTTCTCCATCACCAAAAATTATGAAAAAATACCATCGTTCCTATAGCACATGTGCCCACGTCGTGCAAAAAAATCATGATTTTATCGCGCTCCGAGTATTTAGTAATATTGACGCCGCATCGTTACCGCAGAACGTCTACTACCGTGTCATCGCCGTCCGTGAGGGGGGCCACGCCCCGGAGACGCGTCCCGCCTCGTCGGACATGCCACCACACCACCCCGCATGTATGAGGGCCCGGTGCGATGCTCCCGTAGCATTGCTACCCCCCAGTGCCCCCGTCCCGCCTAACCCTGTAGCGTTTGACCACGGGATCTACCCCTTTGACTTTGCACGGACGGGCTTTGACCAGTGGACCTCCCCACCTGGTTGTGTTAGGTCAGCCCATAGGGACACATTGGAGTAACATCCGGGAAAGACCCACAGCAAGATCCCCTCCGTGTAGACCCCACGCGTCCGTTCCCCCCTCCAGGTGCCGGCGGCAGCGCCGTTCGTGAGGGGGGCACACCCCGGACACGCGTGCTGGGCGTTTGCAACCGCAACAACACTTCCGGACTTGTGAGAGGCCGCCGACGCAAGATTTGGCGGCATGCGAGCCCCCGGAGGCCCCCGGCCACAGCCGTAGACGCGCGAAGGGCAATCCGCGTAGAGGGAATTTTTCGGATACTTCTCCATCACCAAAAATTATGAAAAAATACCATCGTTCGAATAACACATGTGCCACGTCGTGCAAAAAAAATCATGATTTTATCGCGCTCCGAGTATTTAGTAATATTGACGCCGCATCGTTACCGCAGAACGTCTACTACCGTGTCATCACCGTCCGTGAGGGGGGCCACGCCCCGGAGACGCATCCCGCCTCTTCGGACATGCCACCACACCACTCCGCATGTATGAGGGCCCGGTGCGACGCTCCGTTGGCATTGATACCCCCCAGTGCCCCCGTCTCGCCTAACCCTGTAGCGTTTGACCACGGGATCTACCCCTTTGACTTTGCGCGGACGGGCTTTGACCAATGGACCTCCCCACCCGGTTGTGTTAGGTCAGCCCATAGGAACACATTGGAGCAACATCCGGGGAAGACCCACAGCAAGATCCCCTCCGTGTAGACCCCACGCGTCCGTTTCCCCCCTCCAGGTGCCGGCGGCAGCGCCGTTCGTGAGGGGGGCACACCCCGGACACGCGTGCCGGGCGTTTGCAACCGCGACAACACTGCCAGACTTGTGAGAGGCCGCCGGCGCAAGATTTGGCGGCATGCTAGCCCCCGGAGGCCGCCGGCCACAGCCATAGACGCGCGAAGGGCAAGCCGCGTAGAGGGAATTTTTCGGATACTTCTCCATCACCAAAAATTATGAAAAAAATACCATCGTCCCTATAGCACATGTGCCCACGTCGTGCAAAAAAAATCATGATTTTATCGCGCTCCGAGTATTTAGTAATATTGACACCGCATCGCTACCGCAGAACGTCTACTACCGTGTCATCGCCGTCCGTGAGGGGGGCCACGCCCCGGAGACGCGTCCCCCCTCTTCGGACATGCCACCACACCACCCCGCATGTATGAGGGCCCGGTGCGACGCTCCGGTGGCATTGCTACCCCCCAGTGCCCTCGTCCCGCCTAACCCTGTAGCGTTTGACCACGGGATCTACCCCTTTGACTTTGCACGGACGGGCTTTGACCAGTGGACCTCCCCACCCGGTTGTGTTAGGTCAGCCCATAGGAACACTTTGGAGCAACATCCGGGGCAGATCCACAGCAAGATCCCCTCCGTGTAGACCCCACGCGTCCGTTTCCCCCCTCCAGGTGCCGGCGGCAGCGCCGTCCGTGAGGGGGGCACACCCCGGACACGCGTGCCGAGCGTTTGCAACCGCGACAACACTTCCAGACTTGTGAGAGGCCGCTGGCGCAAGATTTGGCGGCATGCTAGCCCCCGGAGGCCGCCGGCCACAGCCGTAGACGCGCGAAGGGCAATCCGCGTAGAGGGAATTTTTCGGATACTTCTCCATCACCAAAAATTATGAAAAAATACCATCGTTCCTATAGCACATGTGCCCACGTCGTGCAAAAAAATCATGATTTTATCGCGCTCCGAGTATTTAGTAATATTGACGCCGCATCGTTACCGCAGAACGTCTACTACCGTGTCATCGCCGTCCGTGAGGGGGGCCACGCCCCGGAGACGCGTCCCGCCTCTTCGGACATGCCACCACACCACCCCGCATGTATGAGGGCCCGGTGCGATGCTCCCGTAGCATTGCTACCCCCCAGTGCCCCCGTCCCGCCTAACCCTGTAGCGTTTGACCACGGGATCTACCCCTTTGACTTTGCACGAACGGGCTTTGACCAGTGGACCTCCCCACCTGGTTGTGTTAGGTCAGCCCATAGGGACACATTGGAGTAACATCCGGGAAAGACCCACAGCAAGATCCCCTCCGTGTAGACCCCACGCGTCCGTTCCCCCCTCCAGGTGCCGGCGGCAGCGCCGTTCGTGAGGGGGGCACACCCCGGACACGCGTGCCGGGCGTTTGCAACCGCAACAACACTTCCGGACTTGTGAGAGGCCGCCGGCGCAAGATTTGGCGGCATGCGAGCCCCCGGAGGCCCCCGGCCACAGCCGTAGACGCGCGAAGGGCAATCCGCGTAGAGGGAATTTTTCGGATACTTCTCCGTCACCAAAAATTATGAAAAAAATACCATCGTTCCAATAACACATGTGCCACGTCGTGCAAAAAAAAATCATGATTTTATCGCGCTCCGAGTATTTAGTAATATTGACGCCGCATCGTTACCGCAGAACGTCTACTACCGTGTCATCACCGTCCGTGAGGGGGGCCACGCCCCGGAGACGCATCCCGCCTCTTCGGACATGCCACCACACCACTCCGCATGTATGAGGGCCCGGTGCGACGCTCCGTTGGCATTGATACCCCCCAGTGCCCCCGTCTCGCCTAACCCTGTAGCGTTTGACCACGGGATCTACCCCTTTGACTTTGCGCGGACGGGCTTTGACCAATGGACCTCCCCACCCGGTTGTGTTAGGTCAGCCCATAGGAACACATTGGAGCAACATCCGGGGAAGACCCACAGCAAGATCCCCTCCGTGTAGACCCCACGCGTCCGTTTCCCCACTCCAGGTGCCGGCGGCAGCGCCGTTCGTGAGGGGGGCACACCCCGGACACGCGTGCCGGGCGTTTGCAACCGCGACAACACTTCCAGACTTGTGAGAGGCCGCCGGCGCAAGATTTGGCGGCATGCTAGCCCCCGGAGGCCGCCGGCCACAGCCATAGACGCGCGAAGGGCAAGCCGCGTAGAGGGAATTTTTCGGATACTTCTCCATCACCAAAAATTATGAAAAAAATACCATCGTTCCTATAGCACATGTGCCCACGTCGTGCAAAAAAATCATGATTTTATCGCGCCCCGAGTATTTAGTAATATTGACACCGCATCGCTACCGCAGAACGTCTACTACCGTGTCATCGCCGTCCGTGAGGGGGGCCACGCCCCGGAGACGCGTCCCCCCTCTTCGGACATGCCACCACACCACCCCGCATGTATGAGGGCCCGGTGCGACGCTCCGGTGGCATTGCTACCCCCAGTGCCCCCGTCCCGCCTAACCCTGTAGCGTTTGACCACGGGATCTACCCCTTTGACTTTGCACGGACGGGCTTTGACCAATGCACCTCCCCACCCGGTTGTGTTAGGTCAGCCCATAGGAATACTTTGGAGCAACATCCGGGGAAGTCCCACAGCAAGATCCCCTCCGTGTAGACCCCACGCGTCCGTTTCCCCCCTCCAGGTGCCGGCGGCAGCGCCATTCGTGAGGGGGGCACACCCCGGACACGCGTGCCGGGCGTTTGCAACCGCGACAACACTTCCAGACTTGTGAGAGGCCGTCGGCGCAAGATTTGGCGGCATGCTAGCCCCCGGAGGCCGCCGGCCACAGCCGTAGACGCGCGAAGGGCAATCCGCGTAGAGGGAATTTTTCGGATACTTCTCCATCACCAAAAATTATGGAAAAATACCATCGTTCCTATAGCACATGTGCCCACGTCATGCAAAAAAATCATGATTTTATCGCGCTCCGAGTATTTAGTAATATTGACGCCGCATCATTACCGCAGAACGTCTACTACCGTGTCATCGCCGTCCGTGAGGGGGGCCACGCCCCGGAGACGCGTCCCGCCTCTTCGGACATGCCACCACACCACCCCACATGTATGAGGGCCCGGTGCGACGCTCCGGTGGCATTGCTACCCCCCAGTGCCCTCGTCCCGCCTAACCTTGTAGCGTTTGACCACGGGATCTACCCCTTTGACTTTGCACGGACGGGCTTTGACCAGTGGACCTCCCCACCCGGTTGTGTTAGGTCAGCCATAGGAACACTTTGGAGCAACATCCGGGGCAGATCCACAGCAAGATCCCCTCCGTGTAGACCCCACGCGTCTGTTTCCCCCCTCCAGGTGCCGGCGGCAGCGCCGTCCGTGAGGGGGGCACACCCCGGACACGCGTGCCGGGCGTTTGCAACCGCGACAACACTTCCAGACTTGTGAGAGGCCGCCGGCGCAAGATTTGGCGGCATGCTAGCCCCCGGAGGCCGCCGGCCACAGTCGTAGACGCGCGAAGGGCAATCCGCGTGGAGGGAATTTTTCGGATACTTCTCCATCACCAAAAATTATGAAAAAATACCATCGTTCCTATAGCACATGTGCCCACGTCGTGCAAAAAAAATCATGATTTTATCGCGCTCCGAGTATTTAGTAATATTGACGCCGCATCGTTACCACAGAACGTTTACTACCGTGTCATCGTCGTCCGTGAGGGGGGCCACGCCCTGGAGACGCGTCCCGCCTCTTCGGACATGCCACCACACCACCCCGCATGTATGAGGGCCTGGTGCGACGCTCCGGTGGCATTGCTACCCCCCCCAGTGCCCCCGTCCCGCCTAACCCGGTTGTGTTAGGTCAGCCCATAGGAACACATTGGAGCAACATCCGAGGAAGACCCACAGCAAGATCCCCTCCGTGTAGACCCCACGCGCCCGTTTCCCCCCTCCAGGTGCCGGCGGCAGCGCCGTTCGTGAGGGGGACACACCCCGGACACGCGTGCCGGGCGTTTGAAGCCGCGACAACACTTCCAGACTTGTGAGAGGCCGCCGGCGCAAGATTTGGCGGCATGCTAGCCCCCGGAGGCCGCCGGCCACAGTCGTAGACGCGCGAAGGGCAATCCGTGTAGAGGGAATTTTTCGGATACTTCTCCATTACCAAAAATTATGAAAAAATAGCATCGTTCCTATAACACATGTGCCCACGTCGTGGAAAAAAATCATGATTTTATCGCGCTCCGAGTATTTAGTAATATTGACGCCGCATCGTTACCGCAGAACGTCTACTACCGTGTCATCGCCGTCCGTGAGGGGGGCCATGCCCTGGAGACGCGTCCCGCCTCTTCGGACATGCCACCACACCACCCCGCATGTATGAGGCCCCGGTGCGATGCTCTGGTGGCATC
>NW_025228624.1:12957-15027 GCF_018294505.1 Triticum aestivum | reverse complement strand
GTCCCGCCTAACCCTGTAGCGTTTGACCACAGGATCTACCCCTTTGACTTTGCACGGACGGGCTTTAACCAGTGGACCTCCCCACCCGGTTGTGTTAGGTCAGCCCATAGGAACACATTGGAGCAACATCCGGGGAAGACCCACAGCAAGATCCCCTCCGTGTAGACCCCACGCGTCCGTTTCCCCCCTCCAGGTGCCGGCGGCAGCGCCGTTCGTGAGGGGGGCACACCCCGGACATGCGTGTCGGGCGTTTGCAACCGCGACAACACTTCCAGACTTGTGAGAGGCCGCCGACGCAAGATTTGGCGGCATGCTAGCCCCCGGAGGTCGCCGGCCACAGCCATAGACGCGCGAAGGGTAATCCGCGTAGAGGGAATTTTTCGGATACTTCTCCATCACCAAAAATTATGAAAAAATACCATCGTTCCTATAGCACATGTGCCACGTTGTGCAAAAAAAATCATGATTTTATCGCGCTCCAAGTATTTAGTAATATTGACGCCGCATCGTTACCGCAGAACGTCTACTACCGTGTCATCGCCGTCCGTGAGGGGGGCCACGCCCCGGAGACGCGTCCCACCTCTTCGGACATGCCACCACACCACGCCGCATGTATGAGGGCCCGGTGCGACGCTCTGGTGGCATTGCTACCGCCCCCCCAGTGCCCCCGTCCCGCCTAACCCTGTAGCGTTTGACCACGGGATCTACCCCTTTGACTTTGAAGGGACGGGCTTTGACCAATGGACCTCCCCACCCGGTTGTGTTAGGTCAGCCCATAGGAACACATTGGAGCAACATCCGGGGAAGACCCACAGCAAGATCCCCTCCGTGTAGACCCCACGCGTCCGTTTCCCCCCTCCAGGTGCCGGCGGCAGCGCCGTTCGTGAGGGGGGCACACCCCGGACACGCGTGCCGGGCGTTTGCAACCGCAACAACACTTCCAGACCTGTGAGAGCCTTCCGGCGCAAGATTTGGCGGCATGCTAGCCCCCGGAGGCCGCCGGCCACAGCCATAGACGCGCGAAGGGCAATCCGCGTAGAGGGAATTTTTCGGATACTTCTCCATCACCAAAAATTATGAAAAAATACCATCGTTCCTATAGCACATGTGCCACGTCGTGCAAAAAAAATCATGATTTTATTGCGCTCCGAGTATTTAGTAATATTGACGCCGCATCGTTACCACAGAACGTCTACTACCGTGTCATCGCCGTCCGTGAGGGGGGCCACGCCCTGGAGACGCGTCCCGCCTCTTCGGACATGCCACCACACCACCCCGCATGTATGAGGGCCTGGTGCGACGCTCCGGTGGCATTGCTACCCCCCCAGTGCCCCCGTCCCGCCTAACCCTGTAGCGTTTGACCACGGGATCTACCCCTTTGACTTTGCACGGACGGGCTTTGACCAATGGACCTTCCCACCCGGTTGTGTTAGGTCAGCCCATAGGAACACTTTGAAGCAACATCCGGGGAAGTCCCACAGCAAGATCCCCTCCGTGTAGACCCCACGCGTCTGTTTCCCCCCTCCAGGTGCCGGCGGCAGCGCCGTTCGTGAGGGGGGCACACCCCGGACACGCGTGACGGGCGTTTGCAGCCGCGACAACACTTCCAGACTTGTGAGAGGCCGCCGGCGCAAGATTTGGCAGCATGCTAGCCCCCGGAGGCCGCCGGCCACAGCCGTAGACGCGCGAAGGGCAATCTGCGTAGAGGGATTTTCTCGGATACTTCTCCATCACCAAAAAATATGAAAAAATACCATCGTTCCTATAGCACATGTGCCCACGTCGTGAAAAAAAAATCATGAATTATCGCGCTCCGAGTATTTAGTAATATTGACGCCGCATCGTTACCGCAGAACGTCTACTACCGTGTCATCGCCGTCCGTGAGGGGGGCCACGCCCCGGAGACGCGTCCCGCCTCTTCGGACATGCCACCACACCACCCCGCATGTATGAGGGCCCGGTGCGACGCTCCGGTGGCATTGCTACCCCCAGTGCCCCCGTCCCGCCTAACCGTGTAGCGTTTGACCACGGGATCTACCCCTTTGACTTTGCACGGACGGGCTTTGACCA
>NW_025228624.1:0-11825 GCF_018294505.1 Triticum aestivum | reverse complement strand
GCCTCTTCGGACATGCCACCACACCACCCCGCATGTATGAGGGCCCGGTGCGATGCTCCCGTAGCATTGCTACCCCCCAGTGCCCCCGTCCCGCCTAACCCTGTAGCGTTTGACCACGGGATCTACCCCTTTGACTTTGCACGGACGGGCTTTGACCAGTGGACCTCCCCACCTGGTTGTGTTAGGTCAGCCCATAGGGAGACATTGGAGTAACATCCGGGGAAGACCCACAGCAAGATCCCCTCCGTGTAGACCCCACGCGTCCGTTCCCCCCTCCAGGTGCCGGCGGCAGCGCCGTTCGTGAGGGGGGCACACCCCGGACACGCGTGCCGGGCGTTTGCAACCGCAACAACACTTCCGGACTTGTGAGAGGCCGCCGGCGCAAGATTTGGCGGCATGCGAGCCCCCGGAGGCCCCCGGCCACAGCCGTAGACGCGCAAAGGTCAATCCGCGTAGAGGGAATTTTTCGGATACTTCTCCGTCACCAAAAATTATGAAAAAATACCATCGTTCCAATAACACATGTGCCACGTCGTGCAAAAAAAATCATGATTTTATCGCGCTCCGAGTATTTAGTAATATTGACGCCGCATCGTTACCGCAGAACGTCTACTACCGTGTCATCACCGTCCGTGAGGGGGGCCACGCCCCGAAGACGCATCCCGCCTCTTCGGACATGCCACCACACCACTCCGCATGTATGAGGGCCCGGTGCGACGCTCCGTTGGCATTGATACCCCCCAGTGCCCCCGTCTCGCCTAACCCTATAGCGTTTGACCACGGGATCTACCCCTTTGACTTTGCGCGGACGGGCTTTGACCAATGGACCTCCCCACCCGGTTGTGTTAGGTCAGCCCATAGGAACACATTGGAGCAACATCCGGGGAAGACCCACAGCAAGATCCCCTCCGTGTAGATCCCACGCGTCCGTTTCCCCCCTCCAGGTGCCGGCGGCAGCGCCGTTCGTGAGGGGGGCACACCCCGGACACGCGTGCGGGCGTTTGCAACCGCGACAACACTTCCAGACTTGTGAGAGGCCGCCGGCGCAAGATTTGGCGGCATGCTAGCCCCCGGAGGCCGCCGGCCACAGCCATAGACGCGCGAAGGGCAAGCCGCGTAGAGGGAATTTTTCGGATACTTCTCCATCACCAAAAATTATGAAAAAAATACCATCGTTCCTATAGCACATGTGCCCACGTCATGCAAAAAAATCATGATTTTATCGCGCTCCGAGTATTTAGTAATATTGACACCGCATCGCTACCGCAGAACGTCTACTACCGTGTCATCGCCGTCCGTGAGGGGGGCCACGCCCCGGAGACGCGTCCCCCCTCTTCGGACATGCCACCACACCACTCCGCATGTATGAGGGCCCGGTGCGACGCTCCGGTGGCATTGCTATCCCCAGTGCCCCCGTCCCGCCTAACCCTGTAGCGTTTGACCACGGGATCTACCCCTTTGACTTTGCACGGACGGGCTTTGACCAATGGACCTCCCCACCCGGTTGTGTTAGGTCAGCCCATAGGAATACTTTGGAGCAGCATCCGGGGAAGTCCCACAGCAAGATCCCCTCCGTGTAGACCCCACGCGTCCGTTTCCCCCCTCCAGGTGCCGGCGGCAGCGCCGTTCGTGAGGGGGGCACACCCCGGACACGCGTGCCGGGCGTTGGCAACCGCGACAACACTTCCAGACTTGTGAGAGGCCGTCGGCGCAAGATTTGGCGGCATGCTAGCCCCCGGAGGCCGCCGGCCACAGTCGTAGACGCGCGAAGGGCAATCCGCGTAGAGGGAATTTTTCGGATACTTCTCCATCACCAAAAATTATGGAAAAATACCATCGTTCCTATAGCACATGTGCCCACGTCATGCAAAAAAATCATGATTTTATCGCGCTCCGAGTATTTAGTAATATTGACGCTGCATCGTTACCGCAGAACGTCTACTACCGTGTCATCGCCGTCCGTGAGGGGGGCCACACCCCGGAGACGCGTCCCGCCTCTTCGGACATGCCACCACACCACCCCACATGTATGAGGGCCCGGTGCGACGCTCCGGTGGCATTGCTACCCCCCAGTGCCCTCGTCCCGCCTAACCCTGTAGCGTTTGATCACGGGATCTACCCCTTTGACTTTGCACGGACGGGCTTTGACCAGTGGACCTCCCCACCCGGTTGTGTT
Organism: Triticum aestivum; assembly: GCF_018294505.1. NCBI lineage: Eukaryota > Viridiplantae > Streptophyta > Magnoliopsida > Poales > Poaceae > Triticum > Triticum aestivum. Next base: position 9,649 of record NW_025228624.1, on the reverse strand, counting down.
AGGTCAGCCCATAGGAACACTTTGGAGCAACATCCGGGGCAGATCCACAGCAAGATCCCCTCCGTGTAGACCCCACGCGTCCGTTTCCCCCCTCCAGGTGCCGGCGGCAGCGCCGTCCGTGAGGGGGGCACACCCCGGACACGCGTGCCGGGCGTTTGCAACCGCGACAACACTTCCAGACTTGTGAGAGGCCGCCAGCGCAAGATTTGGCGGCATGCTAGCCCCCGGAGGCCGCCGGCCACAGTCGTAGACGCGCGAAGGGCAATCCGCGTGGAGGGAATTTTTCGGATACTTCTCCATCACCAAAAATTATGAAAAAATACCATCGTTCCTATAGCACATGTGCCCACGTCGTGCAAAAAAAATCATGATTTTATCGCGCTCCGCGTATTTAGTAATATTGACGCCGCATCGTTACCACAGAACGTCTACTACCGTGTCATCGCCGTCCGTGAGGGGGGCCACGCCCTGGAGACGCGTCCCGCCTCTTCGGACATGCCACCACACCACCCCGCATGTATGAGGGCCTGGTGCGACGCTCCGGTGGCATTGCTACCCCCCCAGTGCCCCCGTCCCGCCTAACCCTGTAGCGTTTGACCACGGGATCTACCCCTTTGACTTTGAAGGGACGGGCTTTGACCAATGGACCTCCCCACCCGGTTGTGTTAGGTCAGCCTATAGGAACACATTGGAGCAACATCCGAGGAAGACCCACAGCAAGATCCCCTCCGTGTAGACCCCACGCGCCCGTTTCCCCCCTCCAGGTGCCGGCGGCAGCGCCGTTCGTGAGGGGGACACACCCCGGACACGCGTGCCGGGCGTTTGAAGCCGCGACAACACTTCCAGACTTGTGAGAGGCCGCCGGCGCAAGATTTGGCGGCATGCTAGCCCCCGGAGGCCGCCGGCCACAGTCGTAGACGCGCGAATGGCAATCCGTGTAGAGGGAATTTTTCGGATACTTCTCCATTACCAAAAATTATGAAAAAATAGCATCGTTCCTATAACACATGTGCCCACGTCGTGCAAAAAAAATCATGATTTTATCGCGCTCCGAGTATTTAGTAATATTGACGCCGCATCGTTACCGCAGAACGTCTACTACCGTGTCATCGCCGTCCGTGAGGGGGGCCATGCCCTGGAGACGCGTCCCGCCTCTTCGGACATGCCACCACACCACCCCGCATGTATGAGGGCCCGGTGCGACGCTCTGGTGGCATTGCTACCACCCCCCCCAGTGCCCCCGTCCCGCCTAACCCTGTAGCGTTTGACCACGGGATCTACCCCTTTGACTTTGAAGGGACGGCTTTGACCAATGGACCTCCCCACCCGGTTGTGTTAGGTCAGCCCATAGGAACACATTGGAGCAACATCCGGGGAAGACCCACAGCAAGATCCCCTCCGTGTAGACCCCACGCGTCCGTTTCCCCCCTCCAGGTGCCGGCGGCAGCGCCGTTCGTGAGGGGGGCACACCCCGGACACGTGTGCCGGGCGTTTGCAACCGCGACAACACTTCCAGACCTGTGAGAGCCCGCCGGCGCAAGATTTGGCGGCATGCTAGCCCCCGGAGGCCGCCGGCCACAGCCATAGACGCGCGAAGGGCAATCCGCGTAGAGGGAATTTTTCGGATACTTCTCCATCACCAAAAATTATGAAAAAATACCATCGTTCCTATAGCACATGTGCCACATCGTGCAAAAAAAATCATGATTTTATCGCGCTCCGAGTATTTAGTAATATTGACGCCGCATCGTTACCGCAGAACGTCTACTACCGTGTCATCGCCGTCCGTGAGGGGGGCCACGCCCTGGAGACGCGTCCCGCCTCTTCGAACATGCCACCACACCACCCCGCATGTATGAGGGCCTGGTGCGACGCTCCGGTGGCATTGCTACCCCCAAGTGCCCCCGTCCCGCCTAACCCTGTAGCGTTTGACCACGGGATCTACCCCTTTGACTTTGCACGGACGGGCTTTGACCAATGGACCTTCCCACCCGGTTGTGTTAGGTCAGCCCATAGGAACACTTTGAAGCAACATCCGGGGAAGTCCCACAGCAAGATCCCCTCCGTGTAGACCCCACGCGTCCGTTTCCCCCCTCCAGGTGCCGGCGGCAGCGCCGTTCGTGAGGAGGACACACCCCGGACACGCGTGCCGGGCGTTTGAAGCCGCGACAACACTTCCAGACTTCTGAGAGGCCGCCGGCGCAAGATTTGGCAGCATGCTAGCCCCCGGAGGCCGCCGGCCGCAGCCATAGACGCGCGAAGGGCAATCCGCATAGAGGGAATTTTTCAGATACTTCTCCATCGCCAAAAATTATGAAAAAATACCATCGTTCCTATAGCACATGTGCCACATCGTGCAAAAAAAATCATGATTTTATCGCGCTCCGAGTATTTAGTAATATTGACGCCGCATCGTTACCGCAGAACGTCTACTACCGTGTCATCGCCGTCCGTGAGGGGGGCCACGCCCCGGAGACGCGTCCCGCCTATTCGGACATGCCACCACACCACCCCGCATGTATGAGGGCCCGGTGCGACGCTCCGGTGGCATTGCTACCCCCAGTGCCCCCGTCCCGCAACACCCTGTAGCGTTTGACCACGGGATCTACCCCTTTGACTTTGCACGGACGGACTTTGACCAATGGACCTCCCCACCCGGTTGTGTTAGGTCAGCCTATAGGAACACTTTGGTGCAACATCCGGGGAAGTCCCACAGCAAGATCCCCTCCGTGTAGACCCCACGCGTCCGTTTCCCCCCTCCAGGTGCCGGCGGCAGCGCCGTTCGTGAGGGGGGCACACCCCGGACATGCGTGCCAGGTGTTTGCAACCGCGACAACACTTCCAGACTTGTGAGAGGCCGCCGGCACAAGATTTGGCGGCATGCTAGCCCCCGGAGGCCGCCGGCCACAGCCGTAGACGCGCGAAGGGCAATCCGCATAGAGGGAATTTTTCGGATACTTCTCCATCACAAACAATTATGAAAAAATACCATCGTTCCTATAGCACATGTGCCCACGTCGTGCAAAAAAAATCATGATTTTATCGCGCTCCGAGTATTTAGTAATATTGACGCCGCATCGTTACCGCAGAACGTCTACTACCGTGTCATCGCCGTCTGTGAGGGGGGCCACGCCCCAAAGACGCGTCCCGCCTCTTCGGACATGCCACCACACCACCCCGAATGTATGAGGGCCCGGTGCGATGCTCCGGTGGCATTGCTACCCCCCAGTGCCCCCGTCCCGCCTAACCCTGTAGCGTTTGACCACGGGATCTGCCCCTTTGACTTTGCACGGACGGGCTTTGACCAGTGGACCTCCCCACCCGGTTGTGTTAGGTCAGCCCATAGGAACACTTTGGAGCAACATCCGGGGCAGACCCACAGCAAGATCCCCTCCGTGTAGACCCCACGCGTCCGTTTCCCCCCTCCACGTGCCGGCGGCAGCGCCGTCCGTGAGGGGGGCACATCCCGGACACGCGTGCCGGGCATTTGTAACCGCGACAACACTTCCAGACTTGTGAGAGGCCGCCGACGCAAGATTTGGCGGCATGCTAGCCCCCGGAGGCCGCCGGCCACAGCCGTAGACGCGCGAAGGGCAATCCGCGTAGAGGGAATTTTTCGGATACTTCTCCATCACCAAAAATTATGAAAAAACACCATCGTTCTTGTAGCACATGTGCCAACGTCGTGCAAAAAAATCATGATTTTATCGCGCTCCGAGTATTTAGTAATATTGACGCCGCATCGTTACCACAAAACGTCTACTACCGTGTCATCGCCGTCCGTGAGGGGGGCCACGCCCTGGAGACACGTCCCGCCTCTTCGGACATGCCACCACACCACACCGCATGTATGAGGGCCCAGTGCGACGCTCCGGTGGCATTGCTACCCCCCAGTGCCCCCGTCCCGCCTAACCCTGTAGCGTTTGACCATGGGATCTACCCCTTTGACTTTGCACGGACGGGCTTTGACCAGTGGACCTCCCCACCCGGTTGTGTTAGGTCAGCCCATAGGAACACATTGGAGCAACATCCGGGGAAGACCCACAGCAAGATCCCCTCCGTGTAGACCCCACGCGTCCGTTTCCCCCCTCCAGGTGCCGGCGGCAGCGCCGTTCATGGGGGGGGGCACACCCCGGACACGCGTGCCGGGCGTTTGCAACCGCGACAACACTTCCAGACTTGTGAGAGGCCGCCGGCGCAAGATTTGGCGGCATGCTAGCCCCCGGAGGCCGCCGGCCATAGCCGTAGACGCGCGAAGGGCAATCCGCATAGAGGGAATTTTTCGGATACTTCTCCATCACCAAAAATTATGAAAAAATACCATCGTTCCTATAGCACATGTGCCCATGTCGTACAAAAAAAATCATGATTTTATCGCGCTCCGAGTATTTAGTAATATTGACACCGCATCGTTACCGCAGAACGTCTACTACCGTGTCATCGCCGTCCGTGAGGGGGGCCACGCCCCGGAGACGCGTCCCGCCTCTTCGGACATGCCACCACACCACCCCGCATGTATGAGGGCCCGGTGCGACGCTCCGGTGGCATTGCTACCCCCCCCACTGCCCTCGTCCCGCCTAACCTTGTGGCGTTTGACCACGGGATCTACCCCTTTGACTTTGCACGGACGGGGTTTGACCAGTGGACCTCCCCACCCGGTTGTGTTAGGTCAGCCCATAGGAACACTTTGGAGCAACATCCGGGGCAGACCCACAGCAAGATCCCCTCCGTGTAGACCCCACGCGTCCGTTTCCCCCCTCCAGGTGCCGGCGGCAGCGCCGTCCATGAGGGGGGCACACCCCGGACACGTGTGCCGGGCGTTTGCAACCGCGACAACACTTCCATACTTGTGAGAGGCCGCCAGCGCAAGATTTGGCGGCATGCTAGCCCCCAGAGGCCGCCGGCCACACCCATAGACGCGCGAAGGGCAATCCGCGTAGAGGGAATTTATCGAATACTTCTCCATCACCAAAAATTATGAAAAAATACCATCGTTCCTATAGCACATGTGCCCAAGTCGTGCAAAAAAAATCATGTTTTTATCGCGCTCTGAGTATTTAGTAATATTGACGCCGCATCGTTACCACAGAACGTCTACTACCGTGTCATCGCTGTCCGTGAGGGGGGCCACGCCCCGGAGACGTGTCCCGCCTCTTCGGACATGCCACCACACCACCCCGCATGTATGAGGGCCCGGTGCGACGCCCCGGTGGCATTGCTACCCCCCCTCCCCAGTGCCCCCGTCCCGCCTAACCCTGTAGCGTTTGACCACAAGATCTACCCCTTTGACTTTGCATGGATGGGCTTTGACCAGTGGACCTCCCCACCCAGTTGTGTTAGTTCAGCCCATAGGAACACATTGGAGCAACATCCGGGGAAGACCCACAGCAAGATCCCCTCCGTGTAGACCCCACGCGTTCGTTTCCCCCTCCAGGTGCCGGCGGCAGCGCCGTTCGTGAGGGGGGCACACCCCGGACACGCGTGCCGGGCGTTTGCAACCGCGACAACACTTCCAGACTTGTGAGAGGCCGCCGGTGCAAGATTTGGCGGCATGCTAGCCCCCAGAGGCCGCCGGCCATAGCCATAGACGCACGAAGGGCAATACGCGTAGAGGGAATTTTTCAGATACTTCTCCATCACCAAAATTTATGAAAAAATACCATCGCTCCTATAGCACATGTGCCACGTCGTGCAAAAAAAATCATGATTTTATCGTGCTCCGAGTATTTAGTAATATTGACGCCGCATCGTTACCACAGAACGTCTACTACCATGTCATCGCCGTCCGTGAGCGGGGCCACGCTCCGGAGGCGCGTCCCGCCTCTTCGGACATCCCACCACACCACCCCGCATGTATGAGGGCCCGGTGCGACACTCCGGTGGCATTGCTACCCCCCAGTGCCCCCGTCCCGCCTAACCCTGTAGCGTTTGACCACGGGAACTACCCCTTTGACTTTGCACGGACGGGCTTTGACCAATGGACCTCCACACCCGGTTGTGTTAGGTCAGCCCATAGGAACACTTTGGAGCAACATCCGGGGAAGTCCCACAGCAAGATCCCCTCCGTGTAGACCCCACGCGTCCGTTTCCCCCCTCTAGGTGCCGGCGGCAGCGCCGTTCATGAGGGGGGCACACCCCTGACACGCGTGCCGGGCGTTTGCAGCCGCGACAACACTTCCAGACTTGAGAGAGGCCGCCGGCGCAAGATTTGGCGGCATGCTAGCCCCCGGAGGCCGCCGGCCACAGCCGTAGACGCGCGAAGGGCAATCCGTGTAGAGGGAATTTTTCGGATACTTCTCCATCACCAAAAATTATGAAAAAATACCATCGTTCCTATAGCACATGTGCCCACGTCGTGCAAAAAAAATCATGATTTTATCGCGCTCCGAGTATTTAGTAATATTGACGCCGCATCGTTACCGCAGAACGTCTACTACCGTGTCATCGCTGTCCGTGAGGGGCGCCACGCCCTGGAGACGCGTCCCACCTCTTCGGACATGCCACCACACCACCCCGCATGTATGAGGGCCCGGTGCGACGCTCCGGTGGCATTGCTACCCCAGTGCCCCCGTCCCGCCTAACCCTGTAGCGTTTGACCACGGGATCTACCCCTTTGACTTTGCACGGACGGGCTTTGACCAGTGGACCTCCCCACCCGGTTGTGTTAGGTCGGCCCATAGGAACACTTTGGAGCAACATCCGGGGCAGACCCACAGCAAGATCCCCTCCGTGTAGACCCCACGCGTCCGCTTCCCCCCTCCAAGTGCCGGCGGCAGCGCCGTCCGTGAGGGGGGCACACCCCGGACACGCGTGCCGGGCGTTTGCAACCGCGACAACACTTCCAGACTTGTGAGAGGCCGCCGGCGCAAGATTTGGCGGCATGCTAGCCCCCGGAGGCCGCCGGCCACAGCCGTAGACGCGCGAAGGGCAATCCGCATAGAGGGAATTTTTCGGATACTTCTCCATCACCAAAAATTATGAAAAAATACCATCGTTCCTATAGCACATGTGCCCACGTCGTGCAAAAAAATCATGATTTTATCGCGCTCCGAGTATTTAGTAATATTGACGCCGCATCGTTACCGTAGAACGTCTACTACCGTGTCATCGCCGTCCGTGAGGGGGGCCACGCCCTGGAGACGCATCCCACCTCTTCGGACATGCCACCACACCACCCCGCATGTATGAGGGCCCGGTGCAACGCTCCGGTGGCATTGCTACCCCCCAGTGCCCCCGTCCCGCCTAACCCTGTAGCGTTTGACCACGGGATCTACCCCTTTGACTTTGCACGGACGGGCTTTGACCAGTGGACCTCCCCACCCGGTTGTGTTAGGTCAGCCCATAGGAACACTTTGGAGCAACATCTGGGGCAGACCCACAGCAAGATCCCCTCCGTGTAGACCCCACGCGTCCGTTTCCCCCCTCCAGGATGCCGGCGGCAGCGCCGTCCGTGAGGGGGGCACACCCCGGACACGCGTGCCGGGCGTTTGCAACCACGACAACACTTCCAGACTTGTGAGAGGCCGCCGGCGCAAGATTTGGCGGCATGCTAGCCCCCGGAGGCCGCCGGCCACAGCCATAGACGCGCGAAGGGCAATCCGCGTAGAGGGAATTTTTCGGATACTTCTCCATCACCAAAAATTATGAAAAAATACCATCATTCCTATAGCACATGTGCCACGTCGTGCAAAAAAATCGTGATTTTATCGCGCTCCGAGTATTTAGTAATATTGACGCCGCATCATTACCGCAGAACATCTACTACCGTGTCATCGCCGTCCGTGAGGGGGGCCACGCCCCGAAGACGCGTCCCGCCTCTTCGGACATGCCACCACACCTCCCCCGCATGTATGAGGGCCCGGTGCGACGCTCCGGACATGGCACAAATGAAGGAAATATGCCCTAGAGGCAATAATAAAGTTATTATTTATTTCCTTATATCATGATAAATGTTTATTATTCATGCTAGAATTGTATTAACCGGAAACATAATACATGTGTGAATACATAGACAAACAGAGAGTCACTAGTATGCCTCTACTTGACTAGCTCGTTAATCAAAGATGGTTATGTTTCCTAACCATGAACAAAGAGTTGTTATTTGATTAATGAGTTCACATCATTAGTTGAATGATCTGATTGACATGACCCATTCCATTAGCCTAGCACCCGATCGTTTAGTATGTTGCTATTGCTTTCTTCATGACTTATACATGTTCCTATGACTATGAGATTATGCAACTCCCGTTTGCCGAAGGAACACTTTGGGTGCTACCAAACGTCACAACGTAACTGGGTGATTATAAAGGAGTACTACAGGTGTCTCCAAAGGTAGATGTTGGGTTGGCGTATTTCGAGATTAGGATTTGTCACTCCGATTGTCGAAGAGGTATCTCTGGGCCCTCTTGGTAATGCACATCACATAAGCCTTGCAAGCATTGCAACTAATGAGTTAGTTGCGGGATGATGTATTACGAAACGAGTAAAGAGACTTGCCAGTAACGAGATTGAACTAGGTATTGGATACCGACGATCGAATCTCGGGCAAGTAACATACCGATGACAAAGGGAACAACGTATGTTGTTGTGCGGTCTGACCGATAAAGATCTTCGTAGAATATGTAGGAGCCAATATGGGCATCCAGGTCCCGCTATTGGTTATTGACCGGAGATGTGTCTCGGTCATGTCTACATTGTTCTCGAACCGTAGGGTCCGCACGCTTAACGTTACGATGACAATTATTATGAGTTTATGCATTTTGATGTACCGAAGTTAGTTCGGAGTCCTGGATGTGATCACAGACATGACGAGGAGTCTCGAAATGGTCGAGACATAAAGATTGATATATTGGAAGCCTATATTTGGATATCAGAAGTGTTTCGGGTGAAATCGGGATTTTACCGGAATACCGGGAGGTTACCGGAACCCCCCGGGAGCCATATGGGCCTTCATGGGCCTTAGTGGAAAGGAGAAAAGGGGCAGCCCATAGATGGCCGCGCGCCCCCCTTCCCCTAGTCCTATTAGGACTAGGAGAGGTGGCCGCCCCCCCTCTCTTTCCCCCTTGGAATCCTAGTTGGAATAGGTTTGGGGGGGGGGGAGTCCTACTCCCGGTAGGAGTAGGACTCCTCCTGGCGCGCCCTATGGCTGGCCGCACCCCTCCCCCTTGGCTCCTTTATATACGGAGGCAGGGGGCACCTCTAGACACACAATTGATCATTGAGATCGTTCCTTAGCCGTGTGCGGTGCCCCCTGCCGCCAAATTCCACCTCGATCATATCGTTGCAGTGCTTAGGCGAAGCCCTGTGTCGGTAGTACATCAAGATCGTCACCACGCCGTCGTGCTGACGGAACTCCTCCCCGAAGCTTTGCTTGATCGGAGCCCGGGGATCGTCATCGAGCTGTACGTGTGCTAAGAACTCGGAGGTGCCGGAGTAACGGTGCTTGGATCGGTCGGATCGGGAAGAAGACGTATGACTACTTCCTCTACGTTGTGTCAACGCTTCCGTTGCGATCTACAAGGGTACGTAGATCATACTCTCCTCTCGTTGCTATGCATCACCATGATCTTGCGTGTGCGTAGGAATTTTTTTGAAATTACTACGTTCCCCAACAGTGGCATCCGAGCCTGGTTTTATGGTTTGATGTTAT